>NW_010262117.1:0-79600 GCF_000690775.1 Eurypyga helias | reverse complement strand
GGTACTGGGGAGCCTCGCTCCGCGCGGCGCTGCGGAACCGCTGCCCCCAGCGCAGCGTGATCCTGCGCTGGGTCGTGTGCTGGAAATGCAACCCGGCCTTGCCCAGCGCCTGCCGGCTGTGAAGTCGTGTTTCGGGGCTGATCGGAAGCATCTGGGTTCGGCTCTGTCGAGCTTCCCTCTGACTCAGGGCCCTCCTGCTGCTGAAGGAGGGTCTGTCTACGTGCCGTCTCCCAGGCGGACGCAGTTTAATTTTCTCGGCTTTGAATGAACGTAACGTTTCCAGAAAGCCGATAAAAGAAGCATTTGTTCTGTAACAGCATTTCACCTCTTACAAATACGGCACGTGATTATAGGGGCTTATAAACCGCTGATTTTCCTGCAGCTGATAACCAGCTCGGAAACGCGTTAGATCCCGAGATGCACGGTACCGATAGTGTGGCAGGCTACGCGTTGTGTTCTTTCAACTCTATGAAAGGAGTTCTCCTTAAATAACTGCGAGAGCTCTTGCAGAACTGAGCTGGGACGGTGTCAAGCCGGTGCCTGTTTGCTGTGCTGGTAAGGTAACCACTGATTAAGGACCTGTTCCAGTTCAATTTCGTTGCATATGGCTAAGCAGGAGTCGCCAAGTTCAGCTACAGCCCAAATTCCTCCACCCCCAACTCCTGCAGCCAGGGATGTGATTTGGGCTCCCTAATAATATGGCTTGTTCTGCCATTCTCTTGGCCTACCCTTGGGGTTTTTTTAAACTCCCCTTTAAAACATAATGAGACAAATTCTGCTTTCAGGTGCCCGGATGCTGCTGCCTGTGATCTTTCTCTGTGTATGAAGATCCGTGCAGTAAAGACAAGGCTGTGCCAGGCTTGGAGACTGGTGAAGGAGAGCTGTTTGCCCTGCTCAGCCAAGTCTGTATGTATACTCTGCACTTTTTGGTCATACCTGTTCATTTTCCCTATTTAGAAAAGCGCCAAAGCACAGAATGAACTCTGTGGGCTTCTGCCCTTGTTTACTGGGGTAGATTTAAGCATGTTCTCAAAAGTTAAGCACATGCTTACATAGTTTTCCAACTGGGAATGAAGAGAATGCTGTTTTCTTGGCCCATCTGAGTGTTTCTTTTATTTTCTCCCCCCGCTTCCATCCAATCTAAATTCCAAATGATTTGTAAACATTAATTAATTTAGCTCTGAAACTCTGCTGGGAAATAAGTGTGTTAATTTTGAGCCTTCGTTTAGATAATATGCAATTGTACCGAAAGAATTTTATGAGGCTATCAGGAATCAAACCCAAATCCTGTCCTGTGCTTTAGCTGTGGTGACCGGTCCCTCGACCCACTCTGACTGACCGCAGAATTTTTAACATGGGCTGACCCTCACGCCGTTTCTAGTTCTCCATTCTCTAATTTACAGTTGCTACTTCGAAAAGTCAAGTAGAGAGCAAAGGTAATTGAAAACCTGTGTTTCACTGAAGTGTTAGAAAAGGATTAAACCAAAGATACTAAAATCATAGTAATAGGTAGCTGAAATTTCATCACAAAGCCTCAGACCCAAGCATTCTCAAATGCCAGGAAAATATATAAGTGAATCCAGACTCACACATTATGATTTGCCTCTTTGTATGAATTGGCCAAACCAGGCTCCCTGGTTCTGTGTGCATCCAAACCTTTCGGTTAACGTCTTCAATTTCACTGAAGTTTTTAATCTCTTGGCAAATCTGAGCTTTGCAGCCTGCACCTATGTTTAGTCTTTAACTCGGTTATGTTACCATTTCTAGGACTGTCACTTGGAAGAAATCACCCGTTTAGTTCTAAATGGAGCCAAGTCAGCAAAGACTCTCAGCACTGCTTTATTTATGTACCGGTATTGGGTGAATTTAGAGTTGTTCAGTGTTACTTTTGCACAGTCTGAGATCTGAGTCCAACTGCACTTTTCAGGCCTGTACATATCCTCAGGATTGCTGGTGCTCTCCAGAGAACAGGAGGAAAATGGAAGGATTAGCCCATGTCTTAGTCCAACGGCACTTGTTAGGATGCTCAGCGGTTTGCAATCTCCTTGCGTAATAATGTTGATATTCAGTGTCTTTGCTTAAGCTTTTCTGTATTTATTATGCAAGCCTAAGAGGTGGGTCAAAAACGTCGTTAGAGATTGGACATGGAATCTGCGGCTGTTCAAACTTTTTAATCTCTGGCCACATCGAAAACTTCGTGTTGTCAGTGCACTATTAACACTTCAGTGTTGTGAAGCAACACACAAACCAATTGCTCTTTCAGGCTTTTTCAGGAATATCAAGGGATTGGATGGCTATATTCATCTGGACCACCCATTCCTATCCAGTGTTTCCATTTTGTGCAGTGCTGTGGAATAAAAGTGTGCTGGATGCATGCAATCCAGCTAAGAATTATCAGACTTTCACTCTATTGTGACAAATGCCAGATAAAGGGGATTTTGTATCTTTTCCAGTCAAAACTCCTATTGACTTTAAAATTCTCCTTGCCCACTCTTACGGTTTTACTTGGATGAAGAAAAAGCACAAAGTGTAAAGGCAAGGCCATCAAGTTGTTTTGCAGTTCTGGCATAACGATGAGAACTCATTCTTGTACCCTAGATGAAGGTTGCTGCTGTATGATCTTGAAGGTTTAAATGTGCGTCTTTACAATGTTTTCTACCAACATCAAGATATAATGTGGGAAAGTACATTGAAAAAAAGGAGATTTGTCTGCTTTGGTCAGTAATAATCCTTTAGTCTTTCATCAGATTTCATTTGCTGATGTTTAAGAATGTTTTCCAGCTTACTTCTAAAAGTTTCCTGATTTTTATTATACGTACATACAAATTATGTATATATTATGCAGCTCTGCAACAATAGAGCATACTGTGCAATTCTCTTTTACCACAGAATTATAGTTTTGTGTCCCAGCTCTTAACACAATGAAAAGTAGAGTTATGCAATAAATGCACAGGTAGCCACTAGATATGACCCAATTACCGAGTAGTGTCAACTCAGAACAGCATGGATCGTGAAACGAAAGGGATTTGACCTTTCTTGTTTATATAAGCGAGTGATGAAGAATGCTTTTTTTTCCCCCTTTTATTTTCCTTTTCTGTGTAAAAAGACAGAGAACGTAAAGTTTTTTGTCAGAAATTTTACTCCTACCTGGCTTCTAACAGGTCCTTTGCTCATATTTCTGCAACACGAGGTTCCACCTGAATTCGCTTCTCATTTTCCCTCTTTCCCTGCACCAGGAGGTTAGTAGGTTTGATGTGTCTCCCTGGCTGAGATCGATAGCAAAACTGTGCGCTACTGTGCCAGAATCGTGTTGCAGGGCGGGAGAATCAAGAGAAGAGTAAGTTGGCAATCAGACTGCCTCAGCAGTACCACATGGCCTGGGGGTAGAAAGGAAAACCAGTGGAGCTGGCTTCAAACTGTCTTCTTCCTTGGCACAAAGCGTGGAGAGAGAAGTCTGTGCTGGGCGACTGGTGAGAGCACGAGAGCAGGCATCTGGGATCAGAGCCACACCATCTGAAGAGTGCAGCAACAAAGTCCTTGATGATAACCAAGGTATTTTACAACAATAATGACTTTGAACTGCGAACCATGCTTCAGCATATCTGTGCAGTTGTGAGGGAGTGAAGAATGAAACAGATTTTGTAACTATAAAGAGATTTTTTTCTGTCATGCTTGTACATGTTGTCGATGCGGAATTTGGTCCCATTTTATTACAGAGCATATCGATGGGACTGAGGTTTGTTGGTTGGTTGGTTGGATTGGTTTGGGTTTTGTTTGGGTTTTTGTTTGTTTGTTTGTTTTTTCTATCAGTATGTGCCTTTAGCTCTCCAAAACAGCAGCAGAGGGAAAACAGGCTTCTTGAGCGGAATCTATCTTATCTTTATCATTATGGAATAGTCCCCTCCACACCGATGCAGTTATTCCCAAGTGAGGCAAGTATTCTGCGTCCCTTGCAGGAAAAGGAATTGAAACTACCCATGATTATTCCTTATGACACCTTCATATCTGCAGCAAAACTTCATGTTTCTAATCTAAACTGAGCGAAGAGCTCTTAGGATGACAGTCTGATAGTAAAGGAAAGGAACTTGGGGAATTCTTGTCCTGGCTTGTAAGTTGAATTTCTCTTCATCTGTGTTCATTCCCCTTTTAAGTCAATGGAACAAAATAAGGCTTGCAGTGTAGGAGAATTCACTTCAGGAAGAAACAGGAGTAACTTGTAAAGATTACATCAACCAAACAGGAAATGGAAACAGTCCCATGTGGTTTAGGTACTTTTGATTATAATGCCAAGGGTGTAAATTGCCAAACAGCTTTTGCTGGCTTGAGCTGCTCTTGGCTTTCCCTTCCTCCTAATGCTCCTAGGTGTCCACTCCTGCCTAAGCCATTCCCCTTCCAGCTGGATCAAGCCCCTGAGCTGCCTTACTGTGACTTTGGGACGGACATGGCTGGGGGAGATTTGCTGGCAGCTGCTTCTGCTGCTTAGTCATTGCTGCCACCAAGAACCACTGTCTGAGATAGCTGGAGAAGTATTTGTGGTGTGTATTTACAAACAGTTGTGAGACAGAATTTGTCTGCATAAAGCATTTGTCAAACTATTTTGAGCAGGAAGTAAATTCAGAGAAATAGATGCCCTTTTGACCAAGGAAAGTATATGCGCAGAGTTGTATATTGTCGAATATCATGCTGCAGTAATGTTAAATAAAGGCAGTGAAACCATGAGATATAACAAGATGGGTTTTTTGGCTTGGACTTACTCTGATGATGGATTATGTCAGTTATACGTTTTAGGAAACAGAAGTCACTTCTTGATAGGAACTTCCCAGCGGTACTCGCAGCTAAACCACAGACGCTCGGTGTGTGAATGCGCACTGATGCCAGCCTTCAGTGAGTGACTTTCAGAAGCAGCATCATGTAAATATTTCTGAATAAAATAAGAGCAGGTCAGAAGCAGTTCCTGAGACTTAAGGGAATGACCTTTCTTGCTGTTGTCATTTCCAAATGTTTGGCAGACTCTCCTCTGACCACTATATTTCATCTCCAGGCACCCCTGTACTTCCCAGTTCCGGCCAGGAGCAGAAGCAGAAGTAATAAAATACCACAAGAAAAGCTATTCTTGTGTTATTTCCGGTGCTACTGGATGCAGCACCAACAGGAAATCTCACGAGAAAGGCTGTTCCTTCACGGTTTCCAGGCCCACTTTGAAAACCCAAGGGACTTGGTTGAAATAAACAGTCAATAAGCATCAGCCACATTTGGTGAATAAAACTCCTTCTCCCAGCATGTCTGGTCCAGTCCTTCCTACTCCCAAGGTGCACAAGCCTCGTGGCAGATGGTGGTCACAGAGAGGACAGTCCTTCCTGGTCGGCTCAAAACAGTCTGAACCTGCGTTTCCATCCACTTCCCCGATGTGAAATGAAGCGACCTGCAGACGAGAGAGAGGGTTCTCTCACTCGAGGGCACTCCATGCTTCAGGGCTGCAGCCTCGCTGCCTCCGCGCGTCAAGGTCTGCTGCTGCTGGTTTGCAGCCGGGAGAGTGTCCGCCTCTCCCTTCAGCCCGCGTGCATGCGCTCCGGGGGGACTCCGGGTCTCCCAAGAGGCTAGGACGGTGGAGATGGGGAAGAGCTCAGAAAAAACAGGGAAAGAAACCGGCAGTCTCACGGCCGGCTGATGCAGAAACCATTGCGACATACGCAGGAAAAAACCACTAGTCTTAGGAGCGTTCATATGATTCTCATCTTTCCTTTCCTGATATTCCCCCCACCCCTAGTTGCTTTTGTGTATTTCGTGTCCCGTAAGCAGGATGAGGAAGGAGCTCTGCCTATTCATTCAGTTTGCCTAAAATGTTGGGTTTCGGGTGATAATTCAGTCAGTTTGGCCATGTGCTCGGAATTTTTAATACCATTTCTATGTCCAAGAATTAAACTCCAGGGATCAGTCTCCAGCCCACGGAAAGGGGACCTTTCCTTTCACTTCACAGGGCAGTGAATCAGGTCCACAGTGATCTGCAGCTCTTAAAACTTCCCTGACATGTTTTGCAGAAGCTCCGCCGTTCGGCTTGCCAGTGGACACCCGTGCTGTCAGTGGGGATGACTCAGATGTAAACCCTTCCTGAAGTGTCGCTCTCAAGAATAAATGCCTTCCCTCTCGGTAACTGATACAATATTTCTGTCCCTCCAGCTGCAATACCGGATTATATTTGCAGTGTCACTTTGGCAGTTGAAAAACCTTGTCAGAGTCATCTGTTTCAACACTGAGCGTCTGGTCCAACTGACTGCGGGGCCTCCTTGTTTTCCTCACAGGCAGCCAGGGTGCAGGTTTCTGGTGATGTTTGATACTCGGGACATTTGGAGATGGGATGCAACCGCTTAAAACTGTTTGGTTTGTCACTTTTGGATTTGCTACATAAGGCTTTGTTAATACAAATGGGCCTGTTTATAATATTCATCAGACAGTGGAAGAAATTCCTCTGATGTCTGTATAATGCAGCGAGCAGACTCCTTGATTATTAACATACTGATTGTGTACTCTTATTTCAGATGTTAGCTCAGCACTAGGGAAGGAGAGCTGGGGGAAGAAAAAATGTAGGATGCATGACATGCTTGGGATTTGGTCTGTGAAACTGGAAAAAATATTTACACGGTTAGATCGTGTTTTTTTGTCATTCTTTCCTTTTATGTAATATTTGGAGAAGCCGCCGAATTGTCAGTTCTTACCCAAATCAAGCCACACCTCTGAGCACTGGAGCGATCGTCGCAGGAGAGGGAATGGGAGCAACATGTCTCCATCCTTTCTTAATCCTTTCATTGATGTACTCATTAGTGTTGGCACAGCGATCGTCTGATGCGTCTCATCCCTCCCCCAGCACTTCCTGAAGCTCACCCCTTAAATACGTGCTTAACTTCCAGCACGGCGACGCTCAGACATGACGGCAGTGCGCTTCCCCAGACCCCGCTCCCGACTGCGGCTGCTCGATACAGCGACCTCTCCCACCGCCCGCAGCCAGCCAGGTCTTCCTCGCCAGCCCTCAATAAAAGCTGTAGAAGACAGAGTCCTGCACTGCTTGATTGTGTGTAAAAATAGTCCCTTGAATATAAATCGCAGCAGCCAGTGTGCTTAATATTCTCTGGCCAGCAATAACTTTTGCGGGTATCAGTTGCTGCATCTTGTCACCAGTTACTTACCCATTTACAATGTTTTCATTTATTAATAAGGCCCTTTTGATGCCTTAGTCATAGAAAATACAGCAGATACTTTTTGCATTACTCAGTCTTTTCATCCCTTGGGTATTATATCTTCTTTTAATTTACTGTTTGTTATTTTTGTGAAGGAACTTTCACTTTTGGTTCATTTCAGAGCCCACCCTGGATATCCCCTGGATGGGCTGAAGTACATTAGATATGACATTAACTAGCATTAATGTGGAAATTTAGAATCCAAATAGAACTTGTCCTGTTGCCCAACAATGAGTCATTGTCCTTTTTCTCTTTTTAGCCAACAGCAGATTCAGAAGCTTTGAGACAGTTTCCTGCAGATAAGAGATAAATCGAAGGGAAACCTGGCAAAAAGATGATGGTCAAGCTGCAAGATATCATTTCCTCCAAAGCCCCTACATACTAATTAACCATTCCAAGCATATTTTCAACAGTATTTAGGGATTTCCTCATCAAAATAAACTTCCTCCCATGTTATCTTCATTTTTGACATCCGGTGGTATAGTCTGATACAAGAATCAGGGGTAAAAATTCCTAATATTGTGTTGTGTGTCTGTGTGTGCACAAGTGCGTACGCTCACACACTCACATGACTGTAGCTTTGCCAGTATTACTTTGGAATTTTAGAGCTTGATCCAAAGTCCTCTGTAGTCAGCAAGAGATTTTCTGCTAACTTCAATAGTAGCAGGATCGAGCCTCTATCCTTCCTCATCCAGATTTTTTCATTTATGCCTTATGAGTTGTTTATAACAAACTACAGATGGGCTTGAGTCATAAAGTTCGGAGTATTCAGTTTAGAGGTTTTGCTTTGGGCCCATCCCTTTAATGTACTGCTTATTCCAGACCTGCCTTTTAAAAGGAAAATATCATCAGAATGAAAGTGTATGTGCAATAAACAAACTTCTCATTTCCTTCCCCTTAAGTTTTTTCCCCTTTTGAAGCTGATTTCTAAGCAGGACAATTAGTTTTAGGACTGCCATCGAGTGCAAACTTGTCATACCTGATTTGCAATCTTTTCTGTTTCAAGTGCTATCAATTATTTTCTAACTAGATGCTCCTGTGGGATCAGCTGTCAGTAAGAGCAAATTTGAACACAATGGGTTGCTTCCTATTTCTAAAAGAATCTGAAGATTGTCAAAGCTTGACAGGCAGCTCCAGTTTTAAGATGAAACAGATAAGTTAGGTTTCCCTGTTAGGCGCTTTTGAACACAAGTAGATAAAGGAAGTATTGTTTCTAAAGAGGGGATGCCGTTTATAGTGCAAATTCACTCTTATTAAGAACAAACCGCAGCTGCTTTAAACACACAGTCAAATACATTTACACTGCAAGAGGTAATAAAATACTTATGGGTCTTTGCAAATATTTCTGCAGACCCTGCACTTAGAAGTTCAGCTTGCCTTTTTTTTTTTTTTTAAAGGAGAGACTGAGTGAACTATTAAAAAATCAGTGGATGGTATAAAAAAATCAGATGTGGCTTGTTGTGTAGATCAGCTACATAAGGTGTTGATTTTATAATCAAATTCACTGACAGTCAGCTAGAAGTTAAATTTATGTAGCCCTGTTTTTGAAGATGCTTCATATATTGTATGCCTGAGTAATTACTTATGTGTGTTGCGCTTGAAGATCAAGGGAACGCTATTTTAGGCATGTCATAAGTGAGATGTGTTACAACATTTAGGTCTAAGGTAGTAGTAACTTTATTTTGTGCCATGCCACTTGTTTTGCGGTGGAAACATGCCTTTGAATCATTTTAATGAAGAAATAGAAGAGGATCATTGAATGTGCACTTAAAAATATACATTATGCCAAGAGATGAGACTATATTTATGGTCCCAAGGTCTGAAGTGTTCCAGTTGCTCAGTGAAGAGACTCACTCTGTGTATTGGAAACACTCACTACTTACTTCAGAAAGAGAGTAGTCCTTCCAGTCCTCTTCTGTTTGCAAAATCAGTCTTGGCCATTTGGTTGACTACTGGGTGGGCCAGTAGCCAAGAAAAATACCATCTAGTGTCATTTTTTGGCCGTCTCTCTTGTGTGTCCTCCCCCGCTATGAAGAGGGTAAAGAACTTCTCCTTTGCAATCCAAGGCAAAAGTCTTAATTATTCATGTGACGGATCAAAAGCCCAGTGACTTCAAGAATTAGTCACATGCCAATACATCTGCCTTTGTTACAAGTGTCTTGCTGAATGAGGGAGTTGATATGGCACATAGGAGACCCTGAGCTTTCAGGTGCACGTGTAAAAATTGTCTGAGAGAGAGAGGAGTCTACTTTGTCCCTCTAAGATGTGAAACAATCATAACAGGCAATACGAAAGGAGAATGTGACCACTTGGGTTTGCCCTTTGTAGTCGGTGGGATATATTAAACTTTAATATTCTGAAAATTTTCAGTTAATACCAACATCAAGGAAGAGAAAATTTCATTCAGAATCATTACAGTTGGGAAAACACCAAGGAATGGTAAACATCCTTAGACAGAGAAGTATTGTACAACCTGAGTGTAGCTGCCACCACATTGATGGATTGTCCCCAGAGCTGATCAAAAGGAGGAATGTTGGCCACGAGGGCAATTCACGTGATCTACCAATGGAGAGAAGCAATGTTATTTCCACTTGCAAAATCGTAGGGCTCCATTGCCACACTTTCACAATCACCAAATTAGAATCAGGTGTTAATTAGCGCTTGTGTTTGGCAAGCTCAGTTTATTGAGAACATTTGCCTTGGTCAGACTTTTGATTATTTTGGCTCTGAAACCTGGTTTACATTGATTTAATCATTAGAATACCCTCTTCTAAGGCTTTCAAATGCTGCAATTAAGTGTAAATACCACATCTCCTGCACAGCAACAGGGACCAGAACAGTTATGACAAATCAGTAGACAGCAATAAGTGCAATTTTTTAGCCTTTAACAGGGTCTAATTCTGTAGGAGAACATGAGTCAAATATTAAAACAATATATCTTTTGCTTGCCCATTACCATATTTGTACATTGTAATCCTTGCATATCTTTATGTCCTATTAGGCATCTTTACTGAGTTTCTAAATGAAAAACACAGTGGCAGTATGAGGGTACAAAAGCAAATAAAAAATGGTGCTTTATCTGCAATTAAAAAAGCTTCGTCCTGCTAGATGTGGTAGTGGGTAATGATTTAGTGTAGTCAAGTTTTTTCTGAGAGTTGTATCAAACAACATATACTGTAGTAAAATTAATAACATTTTTGCTTCTAAATCTAGTCATTCATATATTACTCATTTTCACACTTCACTGATGCTTTTGACTCAGACAGGAAGGGCTTTCGTAACCTTCCTTGCCTTGAGTAGCACGTTACTCTACAAGCGTCACCAGAGCTTCTAATAGACCTGCTGAGAGTCCTGTCTCACCAGAGCTGAGGTGTCAGGGTCCAACACTGTTTATCATTTCATTCCCATATGACTGAAGAAAAACACCCTGACAAAAGGAAGTAATCTCCCTAAGGAAGGCTAAATCTTTTTTTTTCCCCCTACTCCTTTAATAGCTTCACAATGGTGATTTTTATCAGATGAGTCATCTGCCAGGTTTTATGAATCGGGGCTCATGTTGTGGATCCATTAAGGGTTTGTACTTCTCTCCATGACAATGAAGTTGGAGGGAGTAATGAGGAGGCAGCTGCTTAGATCAAGTGGCAGTGTCTGTCCACTCCTAAGCCTGTAGCCAAAATCAACAGTGTGTCTTTACAGTTCATCTAGGGAATGATGTTACAAAAATGGGATGTTTGCACTAATGACTTAGTCAAATACATCTGGACCCTTTTTCCCTGAAGAAATGAAGCTGATGTAATAGCAGAACGCAGGCTCCTTATTATGTAAATCATGAGGCAGAAAGCTGAGGATGTTATTTAAAGAAAACTGAGCAAAGATGAAGATTTGCTCAAGTAATTTCCCATTTTTACCCCATCTGAGATCTTGCAGATGACAGGAAGGACTAGCAAAAGCCACAAGGCTCCTACCTTCTAAATGTGAGACAATTCTCTTCTCACAGTAAGATTTTAAGCCAGTGAAAACCTGGAGTTTTCTACAACAGAAGCATTTGGACACGTTGTAAGTAAGAATATCAAGCCAGACTTCATCTACACAACCTGTATATTGAAAATAAGGGAATAATGTGGTTTGCAACTTGTGATGGGGTTCTGAAGGCAAGAATTTGATAAAGTGCTTAAAGACAGTGTCTGATTTTGAGCCCAGGAAGTCTCTCTAGCTTGCAAATGGAAATTTCCTTCTTTGTACACTAACAGAAACACAGATGCAGTGGAAAAGAACAAACTAGAATGTTTTCTGCAATTTTTGGCTAATTGTGCAGGATTCATATTTTTTTCTTACAAAATCTGTGGTCAAAGCTTTGGCTTATTTTGTTCAAGTCATTTGGGATCATGATGTATTTTGGAAGATTTTTTTTTCCACAATTTGATTTTTCTATACCATTCAAAATGTATCATCTACATATGAATGTAAAGCTTTATGCATTGCTGCCTGTGGATGAAGAAAAATGAACCTTCATGCCATTCCCTCAGCACTTAGCAAAGCCAGGCCAATGCCCTGTCACAAAAACCCTCAATAGCTTTACTATTCTGACTCAACAGGGTTTTCCTAAATGGATAAAGCAGTTCTGTGCAAGAGACAACATTTTTGAGGGCATGACTCTGACATGAAGTTCTCTGGGGAGTCCTGACAGTCACAGAGCTCTCCACCCTCTGCTTGACTGTCTAGACCCATCCTTTTACATTCCATGTTCTGCAGAGGGTGCTGGTTTTAGTCGGGGAAGAGATGTAGCGGGTCGTAGTGCATCACCGCCTGATGTGCTACTGAAGGAGCTCAAACACTTCAGAGATAAGTGCATATACGGATTTACGTAAATGAGAACAGAGTTACCGTAAGACTTTGAGGTTTACTGTGTGCTCAGATGGTGCAGACAACCTGCTACACTGCTCTACAACATTTATTGCCCCGCTGAATTTGCAGAGGATGTTCTGCGGCTCATTGTTTGTGGCTTAAGTATTGGTGAAGACATTGGCAACTTTCCTCAGCTTCAAAACACGGTGACTTTTCTCATGGAAGAATGTTATTTTACACCTTAAAAATCTGCTTTTTTTCCTTATTTCTGATTAATTTTCATTCTTTAATCTTCTTTCACTTAATTAACACTGTGAATCTCTGGGGACCAGAAACTTCCAATGCATATAAAAAACCTATTACTATGAAAGAAAGGGATGGGTAGAAACCAAGAACCATGACTACAACTAAATAAACATTCCTGTATAATATAGAACACATTTACATTCGTTCTCCACTTAAAAATCCAAAGACTCCACTTGCCTTATCAAAGACAGCAAATCATCACATATTCCACTACCATTGCTCTTGCCCCAGCGCTGCGCTTAGGGCTCCAGCCAACAACCTCTGCTGAATCTCACCGGGGCAGTAGAAGGGGTTACCCATGCACAAGGATCAAATCTGCCTCACATCCTCTGGTACTGTGGTTTATAGCACAGTGTTTTCAAACCAAATTGGTGAAAGCTGTGGAGCCCTCAACATCAGAAGGATATTGAACAATTGGAGCGAGTCCAGAGGAGGCCACGGAGATGCTCCAAGGGCTGGAGCCCCTCTGCTCTGGGGACAGGCTGAGAGAGTTGGGCTTGTTCAGCCTGGAGAAGAGAAGGCTCCGGGGAGACCTTATAGCGCCTTCCAGTGCCTGAAGGGGCTACAAGGAAGCTGGAGGGGACTTTTGACAAGGGCCTGTAGTGACAGGACAAGGGGGAACGGGTTTAAATTGAAAGTGGAGAGGTTTAGATTAGATATCAGGAAGAAGTTCTTCCCAGAGAGGGTGGTGACGCACTGGGACAGGTTGCCCAGAGAAGCTGTGGATGCCCCATCCCTGGATGTCTTCAAGGCCCGGCTGGATGAGGCTTGGAGCAACCTGGTCTAGTGGAAGGTGTCCCTGCCCATGGCAGGGGGGTTGGAACTGGATGGGCCTTAAGGTCCCTTCCAACCCAAACCAGTCTGTGATTCTATGCTGCTATGAAAGCTGAAGAGGCTTGACAAGGAGGTCATGGTGATACACTCTAGCACAGAGACGGAGCAGATAAGCTGGCAGTGGTAATGCTTTAAACCCTAGCTGTTAGCTTCAGCATGATTCATCTACCACAGCCTTCAGTTTCTGTAATTTTGCACTTTTTTCAATATTTGCCTGCTCTTATTTCTGGTTAAGTGGCATTTGCATTCCTAATAGCTGTAGGCTGTAGCGTGCGTCATATTCCACTGGCTTAACCACAACTCAACGTAAAACACACAATAGCATTTTCACAGGTTACAGACATCTGTATGAACACATGGTACAGTGGCTCAAGTATTGCTGTAATTGAAGGCTATGAGACTTAGATATGTTTTGCACCTTCTAATCCTACAACCTGCATTTGATAGCAAGATATTAATTCTAAGACTACATGAAAATTTTATTCCTGGCTATGTGAAGATTCACTTATATAAAAAAGATGTTTTTGTACTGAAAGGCACCATCACCTACCATCATCATAGGGTACTTCCTTCATAAAACTTATTTTCTAGGCTTTGTTGTTAGGGTATTTTAATCTTTTCAGCTCTGATGAGCGTGATCAACAGGGTCTGTCTTTCCACTTATGTAGGTCTTTATTCTTGAATGTTTGTCTGGATTAAAGTGTAAGGCAAGGAGGGCATTTGGGCTTTCTGCTATAGAGTAGGGGATTTTCAGACATTATTTTATTGGCTATAACATAGACCAGGTTAGCAACTTCAATGAGATAATGTTCAGCTGAAGACAGCAAAGTCTTTCTTCCCATGGACGCAAAATCCTTTCTCTGCACTGATGGTATCTGGGTTCAAGCAAGAACTTATTATTTCTGAAATATGGAATGCATTTGCTCTTGGAACACATGTCCTTTTTATGCCCCCTGGTTCATGAGCTGGTTGCAAAGCTACAAATTTGCTATTAAATTCCTTTTAAGGTGCAGTGCTGCTAGAAATTTGTAGAATAATAGAGATCCTTTCATCCTTTGTATTTAAACATGCAATTTGCTTTAACGGGATCGGATCAACCATTAAAACCCACTCTGTGTTTTATGTCTAACAAAAAACATACTTGCACAAGTAAAAAAGACTGCATGCAAGGCTACAATATACCTATTTATGTTTAACAAATAACAAGGTCTTGCAGAACTGCTTTTGTCCTGAGGGGTTTAACAGCTCTGTCCCGACGCCACCAGTGGAAGGTCAAGCCCCGTGGAAAGCGAGCTGTGGCACAGCATGCTGCTAGTGTAACACATCTGTTCGTTAGGGCATTGGGTTGGCAGGCCCAAAGTGGGGGTTTGCTCTTGCAAGAGGGATGCTCCACCACCGTACTTCAGTCAAAATATATCTGTGATCCGCTCCAGCCACCATCTATCCAAGAATGCCAGCATTTTGCGAGAGTAGCTGTTTTGGCAGACAAGGAGTAGTCAAGTGGTCAGCTCAAGGGGTTGCGCTCTGCACTGAAATGCTTTCTGCAGGATGAGTCTTAACCCATTTTGGAGTTAAGTCTTAACCCGTTTGGGAGTGCAGGAGAAGATGCTAGCTTTTCAGAGACATTTACGTGGAGTTTGTAACGTCGAATGTCTCTAATGGTGCTAATGTGGCGGTGAGAAGAAAGAAGTTCTCAGTGTTCAAGATTTGTCAGAAAGACATGCAATAAAACTGAACATGGACTAACTCCTTTTTAAAATTGATTGATTAGCATTAATTGATTAATTGATTGAATCATTATTTGATTGAATTACAGGTTTTGCCATTTTTTCAATGAAGAGGAGAATGCAATTTTTCATACAGTCGTCTTTGTTTCCTTAGATATGCAAAGTTCTGTTTCCTTGAAGGCATCAAGTAACAAGGGAGAATATTTCGGCTTGCAGTTCAAAGGCCTTTTCACAGGTAGAACTTCACTCAAAAGTTCATTCACTTAGGTTTTCTCAAGAACATTTTTTTCCAGTGTTTCTTCTGGCTTTGTGTTCAGGGATATTTTTTTGTTTGTCCTTAATTCTCAATTGTTTTGTCTTGCCTTTTTTTCTTCCATTTTTTTCCCCCAAACCACAAAAACCCAATAACAACTAAACCTACTCAACTAACCAGTCTGTATGCATGGATTGGAGACCCTATGGCTTCAACTGTCAGATCCTGTGAAGTTATTTACAGAGTACCAGGAGGACATCACAAACATAAGCATTAGTGGAAAACCAAGAAATGAGTTGCAAGAGATACTTCAAACATTTCAGACTTTGGAACTAAGAACTGATAACTTATGTGATATCTTGTCTCCTGTATTTCTCTAGGAATTTTGTTTTCCTTGTCATCAACACTCTAGAATGAAAGCATGAAAATGGATTTTTGCTTTGGAAATACAAAGATCAAAAAAACAATTCTTATTTTGAAGACTCTTCTATGAGATGCATTTGTCATATCAGAGCTGAGGGTGAAAACCAAGAGTTAAATTTTGATAACATTTCCATCCTTTTATGTAATAAATGTTTACTAAAACTTTTATGCATTCTTTCAGGGGAAAGCAGAGTTTAATTAATTTTTATCTTTGAAATATTTTGTGACTGTGAACACCCTAACCTCTTTTCAGTTCAATGGATATAGCCACTCATTGAATCACTGCATATTTTAAGATAACAGTAAAAAATCCCAAACTCTTGTTTTTTACATGTATGTATATATTTATCGCTAAGGGTTATGTTTGTGTAACTAGTTTTAAGACAATATTTTGCAATGGTTATAATGCAAAATAGCACATACCATATATGTCTTCTTGTTCTTTTTCAAAGCCCAAATCTTTTGGCTGACCAAATGATCCCAAGACCCCTAAAATATTCTGTGATCTGTTTAATTGGATACACTGATGTCTGCTGGAAAACAGATGTGATCAACTGCAGTCATCTGTGAAGCTGAAACAAAATGCAGCATGTTTTTTTCAGGAAAACTTTATCAGTAACTTTACCTCCTTCCAAGACATAGAGGTAATCCATAAATGAAAGAGTTGCCATTTGATGAGAAGGAGGAAATTCTATCTTAGTCAATGACAGGGAAAGTGAAATGTGGTCACCCAGAGTTCCTGCAATTCAAAGCCAACCCATGCCCACTTTAATTATTATGATGTATGTTCCCGTTCAGCCTTAATAGAACTGCTTGTACAAGTAAGGGATCTCAATTGCAAGGGTCACATTTGCCTTGCTTTTTTTCATCTCTAGTTTAGTTAGGAAACCTGCAGAAGGGACAAGGATCCTTTGAGAGAGCCATCTGTTCATCTGACTCTGCCTCCCCCGGGAAGGGTTAGGGTGGTCGGTTTGGGTAGACCAATGGATAGCGACTGAGTGGACTGGGGAGTACATTGGCCTCATATTGTCTTAAGCAGCTGTGTGATTGAAAGCCAAAGCACAAAGTGCTTTTGGGGAGGACTAGATTAGTGTAAGACTGGATGGCAGAAAACACCACTTACCCACAGGAAACCAGTGACACCAGATAGATCAGTCAAGGCGGTAACTGCAACAATTGTTACATTTTCATGTATTTTATTACTTGTAATTTTAATTTCACCATGGGTTTTTCAATCGCAGTGGAATATTAAAAAGCAAAGATTTCACGTAGCAAAGGAAGGTGGGGCCAGGAACACAGATCTACAAAGGCTTGGGAAGTAGATTCATGGCTGAGTAACTTGGTTCTGGGCACTGCAGGATTCGCAAGGTTGCAGATTGCAGATGCTAATTATTTTGATTAGTGGAGGTCTGGGTACTTTCAAGAAGTTTAAAGAGTTTTGGTATAGCTCTCTAGACTCTAGATGGGTTCAGATAGTCTGAGGCTTTGGCAACCCATGATGGACTTGCATTTGGGCCTTACCTCTGCTTTATACGTAAATGGTGAAGTTATCTTCTGTGTTGACTTCTCTTTGGAAACCTCGTGCTCTTTATCTTGGAGCAGGGTGAGGTCTGTCTCAGAGAGCTCAGCCCCACAGCAGTGAGAGTGAGGCCATGCTGGTGACTCCTGCAGGGACTTCTCCTGGGAAAGCTGACATTGGGAACCACTGCGCTTCCTCTGCTCCCAGGCAGGATTTCAGCCTGTTAAGAGTTCTGGCCCAGCTTGAAAACTCAGACATCCATAAAACCATTAAGGTAGGTAACATCTTCAGGCATTATTTACCTGTGACGGTTAAGGTACATCTCGTTTTTATGTGAAAATCAGGCTCTTGATGCCAACATGCGGCTTTGGGAGTGGTGCTTAGAGCCAAGGACCTATACTGCGTGTGCTTTTATCTTGTTACTTTTAAGTGCAAAGGTCTCGCAGATATCTAGCAAACATAGATACAACGTTTTAGTACAAATTTATCATTAATCTTATTCACAGTAATAATGTCAATAATCAAACTGAAATCAAAGAACAGTAGGAATTTGACTTCAGATTGTCATTCTCAGCCACCTCAAAGCTCATCCAGAATAGATTTAAAATTATAACAATAAATTAATGACATAATATTGTATCTTTTCAGAGGACACAGGCTCCTGGTTTCCATGAAAACTGCTCTGCAGCCAGCTGCTGCTGCAGCTGACATTTGCTTATTGAGCCAAATCCATATCTCAGGGCAGACCAGAGGGAATGTGTCTATTCTGGTTCCTGAGAAACAAAGCAGACAAGGGCTATTTCTAGTGGCCTTTCAGGTCCAGTGTGGGTGGCTGAGAACTTTGAATCAAAGTCCTCCCTTTCAAATTTGAACCCAGTGATATGAATTTTGAACAGGGCTCACAGACTTACATCTGGTAAGGGAGAAAACTGAGATAGTGTGAGGAAACAAGCAACTTCTCTGCCTCTTGGAATGAGAATATTATCTTCAAGAAAAGGAAAAAATCCCAATAAATAAGAAACAAACTCAGGTAAATTAACTTAAATATTAGACAGTACTAAAATGTAGAAAAATGTCCTGGCTCATTTTCTTCAAAACATTTTGTTAGATTTCTGATTAACTAGGAAACACAAAAAAAACCTGTCATCTTGGGCCAACAAACAAAATAATGCTGGCAGATGTGTGGAATGCTCGTGCTTTTTTTTCTTTACAAAGTTATACAATAAAATCCAGCCAGTGTATGAGACTATGATATGGGGGAGGAGGGAAGGCAGGGAAGAAGGTTCAAGACTTTCAAACCTGGATGCTTAATTCTAGGTCTCTAAATCTGTTTTACTTATACAAGTTATTTTGAGAGGTGCTTATAAATCTCAGAACTCCAAATCTTTTAAGGTTGAATTTGTCTTCTTAAGATGATGTGATCCAATATATTTTATTCAGTGAAGGGAAGCATCTATAAACCATTTCTTTTTCGAATGGCTTAATTTCTGAACCCTTGCTTACCCTAAATAAGAACTGAAATGATTTCTCATGATCATTAGAGGATGAAGGAGCAGAGGGTGCATTGTGTTACTGAAAGGCAGTCTAATGATAATCAGGGACATGTATTTTTCATGATAGAAGTAATATTGTGTTACAGTTTTAAAGTATTTAAAAAATATATACAGTCTGCAAAGGAAGAGGGAGAAACTGGTAGGTATTTCATTTTTTGTCAAAGACTAGCCATTCAGAAATTGCTGAACAATGGAAACTGCATGCAGTGGTAGAGCCTGGACTTAGAGTGAACCATAGCATTTCATAAACTTGTAGAGCTAGGCAGAAAGTGCTACTATTGGGAGTCTGCATCACCAAGTATCTGCTCACTTAAACCCCAGGGTAGAGGAGAAATTTTCATGGAGCTTATAGTGATTTATAATGGGAAGCATAGGCTTTTTCATAGACATTGTTCTCAGTGACAGTGTAAAGAAAGAGAGCACTAAATCTCTTCTCATCATAACTAATGATTAAGTCAGCAGCTTTTTTGGCGAATACAGAATGCCCTTCTACAAAAACAAAGTATTCTATTGTGATGTATTACATTTAAAAAACCCATAAGTATCCCATAAGGCTATTGCAATATTTTTAACTAGATCTTCCCTCTTTGTCACCATATTGAAATAAATGGAATGTGTCAGACTGAGTAATGCTCTTTCAATAAGTTTTTAGGAGCTCACTTAGAAGTTTGGCAAAATATAAAGAAACGAGGAAAACTTTCTCAGGATCCTCTATGGCCTGAATGAAAGATCGGTCCATTAAGGAGAAAAGCTTATGCTGATGCTGACACTAATAAATGGGACAGGGAAGGATATTTCTGCTTAGTTTGGGCTACCTTGCTCCAAGTTTGCTGCCTCAAGTTGCCCTGTGAAATAGATCAGCCAGCTGACGATGATTTATGGCATTACAAAGTTCCCATCAATATAATGGGGAAATCAGTTTTGTGTGAGGAGTGTTCAAATGTGAACAACAACCCTCAACTCTTAGCAGTCAAAGGGCCAGCAGTCACTGAAAAATTAACTCCCCTGCATCTGCCATTCAGACCTGGGTTTGAACTGTGACACGGGGAATGCCTCTTCCTTCAGAGGGTATTTCTGTTCCTCAGTCTGGATACTGAACTTGCTTTAGCATCATACATTATTTGGAAGAAAGCACCGTGATTTTGTTAGGCTGTTCCTTCTTCAGTGCTTTTATTTCAGATGTGATCTCAGCCCTACTGAAATCAGTGATAACACTCCTACAGCCGTCACCAGGACCGGGCTTTTACTCTGTATTTTGATCACTGAGGCAATTTTTTAGAAGGTGGACCTTCAGAGTTAGCTCTGGTTTGGATTTTAAGTCTCTCTTGTAAGGGATATAAATACATTCTCTTTTATAAATATGTTCCCTAAAATATTTTATACATCAAAACACTAAATACCTCCTCAGATGGAAATATTTGTAGTAGAACGGCAAAGAACGGTGTTTAGTCATTATTCCTCATAACGGTCAGACTTTAGGACTCCATTGATCTCCATTTTGCAAGTGCAGTATGTTAATACTGTCTGTCTTTCATTCTTTAGAAAAAATAGATTGGGAATCCATTTTCAAGACATTCTTCTTTTGTGTCAGTGATCCTACAGAGTGTTCTTATATTCGACAGCTTAAACGCTTCTGAAATGTTTGGAAATCTTGGCCTAGTAAGTCCTTTCTTACATCCCTGTAATACAGCTTTTCCTGAGCATCACATCTGGAATTCTAGCCACAATTCACAAGAGTTATGGGTGGGTAAATTGGGACATCCTCAGGCTTAAGAATCCTTCAGTTTTCCTTCCCCCCACTGCCTTTGCCTCACAAAAGCCCTAGTCAAGAGTGGGATGGAAGGAAATCCCGTTAGAGCCTAATAATGCTGCTTCTTTCCAGAGGGAGTCACTAGAAAGTAATTTATTTCTTCAGCGTGCAACTGGAGGTGGTAGTTTGTCCAAGGCTTGTGCATGCTGGTGCTATGGCCTTCATTATCCCAGGAACAAGGGGCTGAGGCTGTGACTGAAAAAGCCTATTCCTCCTGCCAGGCTAGCCCTGTTTGCTCCTTACTTACTCAAACATCACATATAAGCCCACAGCACATACAAGGCTATGCTTAGAACTGGAATTTGGACAGTATGAGTAAGGTATGAAAAGCCACAATTCTCCTGCCTTCCTGTATTAGCAGCAATGAGGCTACAGGCAAAAGTACCTCTATCAGCTGCATTCCTTAGTCTGCTGAGCCGTGGGCAGCTCTGCTCTTCAGACATGCTTTCCTTTTCCCCCTCTCTGCCCTTGCCTATTGTTATGTCTTTGCCATCAAGGGAATTTACCCTCAAGTTCAGATCACACACACTCAGGAGATGCGGTGGGGAATCGGCCCTTTGCGAGCGTGTGAAGGATGCTTTCCTTGACCTGTCAGAGTACATATTTTACTTGATGAGAAAGAATGCTGGGCCAAATTCCTCCCTACTGTAAGCAGGCTGCTGGAAGAGGACTTAAACTGGGGATGAGCATGGCCTATTTTGACTAGTGGAAGGTCTCCTCAGCAGATGACACTTACTGTTTACAGTATATTGCCTGCTTTTACTGCTCTTTTAAGTGATGGGGGGTGCTTGTACCAAACAGTGCAAATAGGAAGCAATTTTTTATGTGAGGGCCTAATCCTGAAGCCCTTATTTGGGGTTTAGTGAAGTTAGATTCAACCTTTGCTCAGATAAACTCTAGCTGAGTTCACAAGGAGTTTGCCACCGTGAGGACGAGAACAGGGCTGTGGGAGTGTTTTTTGGCCAAAGCACCAAGCTACTTTACATTAAAAATACATACTGAAGAAAATCGAGGCACACACAATTACTGCCTATATGCATGCGGCACTATACGTGTGCACATGAACACAATTGCACACTAATCTAATCAATACATTCATTTCTTATTAGAACATAATTACACATCCCAGGAGGCTGGGACAGAAAAGTCCCATTAACCCCTCATGCCCTTTTCAGCTTTCCTCTGCCTTTCCATCTAACAGACCCCTGTGTCACTCCACTCATTAGCAGTTACTGTCTATGACATTGTTACATAAATAAGGATGTCGACCTGTCAGAATGGGTCACCCAATTCAAGGGTGATGATAAATATCTGTCCCTCTGAATTAGGCCAAAGATACCACAGTACAGGACAGCTACTGTTGATTATTGGATAGTTAATGTATAGAGGACAAAAGGTGCTGAGGCCTGGTCACTTTTTGGATCATTAATATGGATTTAGGCCTATTGTTAAAAAAGAAAAAAAAAGCACACACAAAACTAGGTTAGCAAGAACATGCACAACTTTCGGTTTGGGATAGAATGTATAGACGGCGGGTAGATTCACGGTGTCGAAGGTATGGCTTTTACGTGACATCGATGGCGCTTTTAGATAAGCAAACGAAACATTTTGGGGTCAGGCTGGAGAAATTTGTGATCCCCCCATGCCTACAAATGCAATGTAAGTAAAAGGCACAGTGGATGCCTTTAAATAAGGAGAAATGACCCCAGGGAGGGGAATACGCAGTAAAGCTGTACTCAGTTCAGAAGGAGCTAGAGAGCTGCTGATGAGGAGCATCACAGGCTTCGCACTGAAAACCACCAGTTATTGCCCAGACTCTTCTCTGAAACTCTGCTTTATTTTCAAAACACCTTTTTCTGCTTAAATAATGAGGGGAATGGAGAGTATCTGTAACCCAAATTAATTCATTTAGTGATTACCATCTTTTTGCGTCAGTGACAGATTATTCCTTGCAGGTAGCACTTAGGAGTGTTGCAACACACTGTTTTGATTTTAATTGCAGATAATGTAAAAATATCAAGGCAGTTTGGAGACAGAGTCTCTTGCCATTCCAAATAAGAATGAATTAAGATGCTTTTCCAAAAGACTCAATGCTGTAACTCACTGAAAATGTTAAGTGCTGGGCAGGGACATCCCTGAGGATTTATTTATCTAGAAGTCTAATCGCAGCACCCACAGCTTTCCCTGCATTCCATGTCCCACAGGATCAGACTGTTGTATCACTGTCTAGAATTTATCACAACAATTTGCTGTGAACGGGAAATCCTGTCACGCAGAGAGTTAGGTGTCCTGGTAGGGAGTCAGTATAAGTACAGCATGTCTTTGCAGTCAGGTCCCTCATTTTTACTCCTCTCGTTCCTACCCCCGTCCATCGTTATCCTTTACTGTCCTGCCACTGAGCTGCAGGAGTTGTGGCTACAGGATTCTTCTAGCGCAAGGCTCTGTCAGGTGCTGATGCCAGCCCATCTGCCAATGCAGTAGCGCAAGATAGCTGTAATTCGCTCCACGTTTCCCTCCTCCTAATTCCCTGCACCCTCAGGGAACAACTGTTGCAAGGAGTATCCCTGTTTTCCTGGCACACTGACACATGGAAAAGTTCCGCTGGTTATTGTAGTGGGAAATCTCAGTCTCGCTGGTGGTGCCAGACAGCAATCTTATGAGCACAGGAGGACCGACAAGTCAACTCGTGTTTGCTGAGACATCACGCCAGTCCTGAATTGCTGCTTTGAGACAAGACTGTGAGGTCTGGCTTACTGGAGAACATTCACATCTGTATCCAGGTTCAGCTGGGCAGATCTGGAAAAAGGAAATGCAGACTGATCAGAAACAAGCAGATGTAGTTGTCCTTTGAGCTCGATGGCGTCTTCCTTTTCATTTGACAAATAAATGGTTCATTTAAAAGATATGAGGCAGGGAAGGAGCAGGAAGAAACAAGGCAGAACACTGTCCCATAAGAGAAGCATTACAGAGAAAAAAAAAGAAAGGAAGAAAGGTACAATCTGTTCACTGGGTAAAGACCTGCCTGCATCTTCAGGTTCAAACTCTGAAGTGTGGAGCTGTAGTATCCCCATCCCAGAGGTCTTTGGATTTCAGTGTTAGAGGAAACATAAGTTTTCAAACCCGCTTTGGTGAAAGATGGTCAAATATACTCCCAGCATCTCTACAAATCTGGCAATAGTTTTGTAAGAAACGTAACAGTACTGTCCTGTACACATCAGTTTCTAGCAGTTATACCCTGGCTTCTACAACTTGACTTATGGGTCAAACTCTGGAGGTGGTCAACAGCAGCAGATTTGCATCCTCAGTGAATGAGACCCACAAGGAAATGTCTAATATATGGCATATGCAAATTATATATCAGCAAAACATACTGAAAAGATTTAGAAACATACTGTTCCCAAATATATTTTTTCCCATTCAAATCGCAGTCACACATATCATTGTAACTGCACTAGATTCTACTATTAGGTGATGACTATTATTAGTAAGATTCATATGCCTACATGGAATCAATTTTTAGTATTAATTTTCCAAAGCAGATTTGTCTGTGCATGAATGTGCAGATGTGTTTCTGCTGGAATATATGACATTTTCTTTGGAGATGAAAGCTTTTGAGATCTTAAATTTGGGGGTGGGGGTGAGGGGGGAATCAACATTTCCGTATAGCTACAACAACTGAAATTTGAAGATGTTGTCATCTGGGATTTCCTCAATGTATTTTCTGCTATACGTTGAAGATGGTGTTATAGGAAAGACACTGCATGGCTTGGAAGTGCACAGTGTAGTAAGATTGTGTGCTAATGCCTCTGTTTTGTAAAGTCATAGACCTGTCAGTGTTCTGACTGATATCAGCACACAACCTCAGATGACAACACCTATTCCATTATAATGACAGATTTGATAGTCTGTGAGAAATATGCAAAACCCATAATTCAGAAAAATACTCCAAATTACATTATTTCTTTGTATTTGGTTATTTCTTAAATACTACACAGGACCAGCATGGCTCTATTAGCTTGATGCCTATCAGAAACCAAGGGGAACCATGTCAAAACAGTAGTTAAAAAATGAAAATATATTTATTTCTTTTTAGGGTTGATTGTAAAAAACCTTGTGCATACACGCATGCTACATTTATCAGAATAATTTCTAACACCCTCTAAAAAAGTCTAATCATAATATCTCAAATATGTGGCCAATATTTATGGGATTATTTTTCAGCAGTGGGTTAAGCATACTGCTGTCTAAGAATTCCAGGACGCGATGATATAAATTCACAGAAATAGTGCTTGGTAATGCAGTAAATGACGACAGCTGCTGTAACTGCTGAACTAAAAGGGAGCTCTCTCCAAGAATAATGAATATTTCCTATCGCATTTCAGAAGTGCATGCTTTGCACACGTGAGTGTGGGTCATAACTCAGTCATCCCTATGTATCCCTCCGTTTACTGCATGGTAACATTTAGATGGATTAATTAAAGGTCCGAAGTTAATTGTGCACATACTCAGCGTGAGAATTCCAGCAAGGCAGCCCCTGGTAGGCAAGTTCTCGGCACAGTTGCGGGCTGGGTACCGTCTGGTCAGAGCAGAGCCCCTTGCAATGCTGGCTCACCTCAGCCTGCTGAAGGCAATGGCACTCCTGCCGTAAACTGCCAGGGTGAGAAAGCCATTCGGCCTCTGGTTGCAGCCCGGTAACAATCTGCCCATTTGTGACGGTGGTTTTTGTGCTGTGACTACCTTTCCAACAGGAACTGGACTGAGATCACTAGCTTATTCCAGTCTAGCCACTGAAAGGCTGCCTGTTTATTAAAACCATACTCTCTGTGAACTGCATCTTTGTCTGTGAAATGGCATGGCCATTACATAATAACTTTATGATTTATGGTCGTCAGATAGTGTGTTTGCAGTAGGCAAAGCAGTAGGCCTTGAGAAATCAGGATTTGTTAGCCCAAGGCTTTCCATCTCCAGGTGCTTTCATGCTTGTTTGCTTCATTAAAATGTAATAATTGATGAAACTATGGGACTTAGCTTCTTGAAGAGTGAACAGCACTATTTCTACCCCTGGATGAGGCAACCCCAAAACAGCATCTGTAGAGTAAACCGTAGCATCTGACGCACATGGATACCTGTCAGTGACATGGAAAGCTACCTGGGTTATCTTTAGAGCTTGGGTATTGGTGGCAGTCTAGCCATGGTAGGATGGAGAACCATGATCATTAATTCACCCAAATGAGAAGTGCTTGAGGCTGTGGTTCCACAAAGATTTTTCTCTGTGGCAATTTTGGCTCCGGCAGGTCATGCTGCCACCGCCCAGGGCTGTTTGCGGCAGTCCCCACACTGCCCGCTTTGTTCTGCACGGAGGGGTGGCAGGAGCATGGGAGCAGGCAGCAGCAAGCCAGAGTGGGCATTGCCTGCTGACGCTGACTCCGTGTCCTGGAGAAATGTGTGTGTAACCACAACCCAAGAGGCAGGATGAATAAGCTTATGTGGAAGCCTGTGACTAAATCATTCTGAAAAGTAGGCTCTAGGCTCTTTTGAAAATGTTACCCATTGCTAGTAGGGACTAAATGTCTCAGAGCAAAGGCAAAAGGCTGTTGGGTGTATTCTTTTAAGTGCATAGCATCATGTAGAAAAATCACCGGCAGAGCTGCTAGAAGTTGCGAATTTTCTTTGCAAGTAATTGATGGCCATAAAGATTACACTGCCCTCTCTAAAGTGCTTCCTGGTGTTAATCTAATCAGTGCCAAGTACAGTAGCTGTTGATCTGTGCCAAGAACCTCTCTCTTCTATTACCTGGGTTAAGCCTATTCCCGGGATGCCAAAATAACATTTCCAAAACATTGAAGCTGAAGCAAAATGTGAAAGAGTGGGTGTCCTTTACAGGGAGTTAGGAAAGAGGTCTGTTGTGGTTGTCATATCAGTTTTTCTGAAAATTCTGGCAGTGAAATGTTCCTTTCTTGTTTGATTGTCTGTTGTCAAAGGGGGTGTGCAGTATCTCAGAGCAGCAAATGAAGCTAAATTCCGGTGAGTAAATTATCCCCCAGGATTTACTCAACAACTCCGTACCAGTCAAGTTACAAATATTGGTATAAATTGGCATGCATGTGACCAGTCTGGTATCAGCTGAAGTTAAGGTGTGATGCAGTAACACACCAGATGTCTACATGACTCTGTGTACCATTACACGGTAAGCATGCAAAAGCCCCTCGGCCTCCCACCAGTGCCCACAGAGCTCCATGTGTGATGCAGTAACACACCATACGTCTACATGACTCTGTGTACTGGGAGGGGACTTTTTACAAGGGCCTGTAGTGACAGGACAAGGGGTAACGGGTTTAAATTGAAAGTGGGGAGGTTTAGATTGGATGTCAGGAAGAAGTTCTTCCCGGAGAGGGTGGGGAGGCACTGGGACAGGTTGCCCAGAGAAGCTGTGGATGCCCCATCCCTGGAAGTGTCCAAGGCCAGGCTGGATGAGGCTTGGAGCAACCTGGTCTAGTGGAAGGTGTCCCTGCCCATGGCAGGGGGGTTGGAACTAGATGGGCTTTAAAGGCCCTTCCAACCCAAACCAGTCTGTGATTCTATGATACATGGTAAGTGTGCAAAAGCCCCTCGGCCTCCCACCAGCACCCACAGAGCTCCATGTGTTATGCCTTGGAAAGTTCATTTACAAGTTCGTCCCAAACACAAAAACTTCCACGCTTCCACTAAATTCTGGAAATCAGGTACAGAAGAAAGCAAAGACCTCCTGCCTCCTACAACCAGCTTGGCAAAGGCAGGTGGCAAGAGGCTGATAAATTATTAGCCATTTTGCAATACCAATCTGCCATTCACCCCTTCCCTGGAGGAAGGTGATTTGTCCACCTGGCTGACCTAATTCCAGGACCACACCAGCAAGTGTGTCTTGGGCTGGTACAGCCATACACTGCTGTGGTTACCCTGGCTGGCCTTGAACGGGGCCAGCAGTGTCAGTCAGGGGTTACTTCACAAGCCCTCTTTTACCAAAAACACCCAAGCCAAACTGTTGACAGAGGGATGCCGAAGCCTTTGTAATGCCTGCAGCCAAGCGTGCCTCACGCTGTGATCTCATCAGATGTCATGTGCTAACTCATGGTATGGAAAGGACTGTTGGTGAATAAGTGGCATGCTTTCTTCTGAACCTGGCTAACACAGTATTAGTGGACACCGTGGGAGCCTACTCCAGTGGCAGTCTGGTTATCAACCTCTTCTGTTGCTGTGGCCATTTTCCCATAAGTTTTGCGAAAGCACATATTATAATGCAATTAATGACTACGTTTCTCATGTAGTGGGAGCAGACAAGTGCTGTGGATCTCACATCTTACTGTACAGGACAGGTGTACAGTCAGGAAACAGGGACGTGGTGTTCCCTAGCATCAGGCAGTCCCCATTTTTGGCTGGGGGTAGGGGAAGTGTGAGCTGAGCGGGGCAAAGACCATGAGATAAGAAAGTAGGAGTAACCCACATGAACCTGAGGTGGAGGCAGGGTGAAAACAGTCTTACTGTAGAAAATGTGTGTGATAGAAACAAAGCAGATCAGCGATTAGAAAATAAGCAAAAACAGAATCCAAGAAATTACCCTTATTCAGACCATAGGGCCAAATTCAGATTCTTTCAGGAACTGATTCCGTTTACACTGATGAGAGAACACCGGCTCACACTGGAATACATGATTTCCATTGCTGAGTTACAGTTTCATGCTCTCCAGCACACAGCCCACATCCCCCCTGACCCCACCAGGAGCACAGTTGCACAGCTTTTCTCATAGCTGGCTTGAATTTCCAGATTTGGGATAGAAAGTTTGTGCTCCATGACCTCATTTTTTGAAGCCCTTCTGGTACGTACAGAAGGGCATCCTTTCCCAGCACTCACGGGACATCAGTGAAGTTCTCACCAACGTAACAAGGAGCAGACTGGCCCCTCAGACTTCGGTTTGTCTGTGTTAGTTTTCATGGATGCAGCGTACACCTTTCGCCGGCAGGGAGGACGCACAGAATTAAACTGTCAGTAGCATCTTTAACTCAACTCTTTCGTAATACAGCATTAGCAACATAGGGATTTTTTGAAACTAAAGACATTTTTCAAGTAAGTCAGGAAACATAGCCAGTTATACAAAAAATAGCATCATTAATTCAAAATTGATTCATATTTTGCTCTGCTTTAATTTTGGCATACTTCCTGCGTAGACCCAGATATGTACACATGCACATGCACAGATTTACATATATGCATGTGTGTAAATATATTTATATACATGTGTGTGTTCCACATATATGTACACGTAGGTTTGCCTGCAACGGATATAAATTGCCAGCATGTTTGTAGAACGTTCTCTAAGATGTTTTGCAGTTCACCAGTGATATTTCCTTACTGTTGATTTATTTGGATTACAGCAGTGCCTACAGAACCTAATCAAAATAGGGATCAGGTCGAGTTCAACACTCTTCACATGGTTCCTGCTTTGATGCCAATGTTTTAAGAAAGGAGGCGAAGAGAAAGAAGGGTGTAAGAACTGCAAAGCGGACTAGTGGCTTAGATGGAAATAAATTTTGGTGTCCTGACTGACATCTTCCAGTTCTCACTGGCTTCATGTGTTGCAGTGTGATGAATCATGTACCAGCAGCAGCAGTTGTCTGAATGAATACTATCAGAGATTGCCCTGATGCTCAGCCCTGCGGGGCTCCAAGCACTTGATGGCAGCCTGCAGAAACTCCTCCTGCTCTACTGGATTTCAGAGTCTTGGCACTGAATTTACTCCGCTTGTGCTGTGATCTGGCTGGGACCTTGCTTTACCCTCAGCACTCAGTCCAAGGTCCCTCAGAAGTTCCAAAGATGTGAGTTGCGTTTTATTCCCATTATTCCTCGTTTTCACATGCTTGTTCACATCCAGGTTCCGGAAGAAGCTTCAAGAGGAAGTGCCAGAATCTTATTAGGGAGAGATTGTTGTGCTTTTACTCCCCAAGGAGGCCTGGCAAGATTATAAAGACAGCAGCATGCTCCTGCAGAAGGCTGAGGGGTGAAGGAAGCAGACAAGATGGAAAAGTTAATAGGAAAAGTGTAGATACAGTCCATGGGAACGTAAAGAGAAGGGAAGTAACTGATGAGGGAGAATGCGACTCTTCTCTGGTTCACAGTGTTACGATATCACTGTCTGCATTTGTCACATCATTTAAGTGTGACCTGCAAATGATTATTTTTATTGCATTTATGCTTTTCATTGCTTCTTGATGATTTACAATGAAAGCTTGAAAGCGTTCACAGCTTGATTTTTTAAATGTACTCGTTGTTTTGTATCTCAAGCTTTTTGTACACACAAAATTCTTGCCAGCACGACTAAATTACTTTAGACTGATTTTGATACATTAGTGTACAATCCTTCTCCTACCCAAACCCTCATCAGCATCTGGGGGACACACTTTGGTTAGTGCAGTCATTTTAAATAGCTCTAGTTTCTGTCTGTAAGAAATGTTCAAACTGGCAAAGCTGTTGCTGGCAGACAGGCTCTCAGAATGTCAGGGAGATAGAGATGAGGGAAGAGGGAGAGAGTGGAATTTTACAGGCAATACTTGCATGTGCTAAATAAAAAATGGGGGGAGGATTTATTTCCCTGCCTCGATTCCCTTTGCAGTTAACCTTTAAAGGAAAATATGTTTTTAACACGCATGTATTAAATGTGCTCATGTTCAGTTATGATTGTTGTTTAATGAATAGGATATTCATGACATTTAAGCATACTGAGCTCACAGAAACAGCTGGAAAAATATTATAAGCATTCATTGTACACAAGCGAAGAAACAAGGGTGTATGTGTATGTGTTTATGTGTGTGTGCACATGTCGATTGAACAGCACACAGCACATGGTCTGGGAGAGGGCCCTTGTGAGGACATGGATGACATACAGGCATGATGGATTTAAAATAACAGGCTAAGAGATGAAAATAAATCCAAAAATCAAACAGAATAGAAAATAGGGAACAAACTGAAAGGAACTTGTGCTAAAAAATGGCTGTATTCCATATTGGTTAATTCAGATTTCCAGATTAAAACAAAGCAACTTTGTTATTTCTTTTTTTGCTCTTTCACTGAAAACAGACACACCCCAGTTCAAGGAGATGTCTAAATGTTAACTTTAACCACATAAGTAATCTCAGTGAAATTGTTTTATGGAGTATTCAGAAAAGCCATCATTAATAAAGACATTCACCGTAGTTAAAAAGATCAACACGTTCTAGATTAATAGAGAGAGGAAAATAATGATTAAATTTGTACCTATTTAATTATGTATGTGAAGAAGAATGAACTTGTAGCAATAGCTGTGAGTGAAAAGCTTAAAACTGCAGAAGAATAATAAGGGAAACATAAGGAGAGCAGGCAGATCTGTATCCAGCAGGCTCGTTTTTTTAACGTATTAAGAAGAAAACATGAACAATACTAACCTTTTTCCCTGTCTGAAGATAGTTGAACAATAAGGTAAAAGGGATAGAACTGGCTTTATTTCAGAAAAAAATCCGTACCATGTAACAAGTATAGGGATCATTAAATGTTTTCCTTTCCAACAGTAACTTCAGTAAGTTCCAACAGGAGCTTATTAAACACAAACTACTGAAATCAGTTAAGATCAAAATACCTGTATATCTGTACCCAGGAATTTTAAAGGAGCGCAAAATTTAAAAGGCGTATTGCTTCTGCATTTCTCTAGAATAACATAGTGAAGATTAAGGTGGGTTCTATATTGCTACAGATTTTGAAATCAGAGTACAGATGTTCTGAAATACATGCGCTGGTATCAGTAGGAGTCCACTTAGGAAATCCTATGGAATACATTATACTGGGAGTAGAACTGTGGGGTAAATGTCCACACACTTATGTCTAACTTTCTATTATCAAAACCTGAGTATGTAAAGTGGCTTCATAGTCGGTATGCTGAACTTCACATGTCCTAACATATATTGTTAAATACGTACATTAGACATGTATTTCCTTGGCACTGCCAAGTCAGGACCCTTACTCAGGGTTTTCACTGCACTGCCGGCAGCCCACCTCAGGGTGACAGGCAATAACTTGAGCTGAAGTCTCCTTTGGAAGTTTTGTCTTGGATGAGCCAAATGCAATCTCCTGTATGAATCTATAGAACTAAACATATCATAGAATCATAGAATCATAGAATGGTTTGGGTTGGAAGGGACCTTAAAGATCATCTAGTCTTTGATCATCATATTTGATTTAAACCAACACAAGCTCAGTAATGAGAAACTATGTGGCAATCTGCATCATGGTGGAATAGATGCTGGGTGCTCATTTCTTCTATTCCCTGTTTTGATACAACACTAACGCATCTATTATTTTATTAAAAAATTCATATACCACAAAAACTAGTTGTCTGTGAAGCACTTGCTGATGACCCATGGAGAACTGATTACAAACAGCATTTTTAACATGTATACACTATACTACTTTATCACTTCAACACAAACAGTGCAGTGAGAGGAGGTTTCATTACAGAACTTTCAGATCTTGATAGCAGGCTTCTTACTAGAGATAATTAGCAAAACCACCTTGAGCCCCAGAGATCACCATTTGTAATGAATCAAGAGGCTGTTGCACCCAGAGGACACCATGTTTGAGCCGACGTAGAACGTCAAAGACTGATACTGGATTGGTCTTTACACACCAGTGCCCGCATCTACCAAAAAAGAAAAAAAACCAACACATGTAATTGCTCTTTTGTTTTCTGTCAACTGTGCCATTACTAATCCATGCTAAAAACCATGATGTGTAGAACATCACTGATACTCCTTCACTTGCAAGCTTCAGTGAAGCTGAAGGTATTCATACTTGGTCAGACCTTCAGGAGCTAAAATACTCTTCTCCTTTGAGTTAAAATGAGATGAGTGAGCCAAAAGCTAATGGCATCTTTAATTGACGGTCCTTCCCAAAATCTGATAATCCAAACAGGGAATAATTAATGTTTCTCAACTCCTTGCTCAATTCCTTGAGTGAAAAAGTATTGAGTTACAAGCTGCTGAAATATAAAAGGTGTAGGTACAGAGCTGGATAATCATGTAGGTAAAGAGCTATATAACATGGATGATTTTGGGTTAATTGCATTAATAGGCTTTTGTTGTCTTCTGGAGAAAGGAGAAAAGCAAAAATACTGTTACAAGGACATAAATTTAAAGGAGCAACAGCAAAAAAAAAAAAAAGAAGTATTTTTAGAGGCATCTTAATTGATTATACGAATTTGTGTTCATCAGAGAATGATTATAAAATCAGAGCTTTTCCTTTCTATCTGCACAGTCAGATTGGCTGTGTCACCGTATAAATTAAATGGCTGTCGAAAAAGCGTTCTGTGGACGTAGACAGCCCACAACAAGCTGATCTTTAATTTTTTTTCAGAACCTACTATCTGTCAAAAACTCACAGGAGTTAAAAAACCCCACAAGTAGCCCAAAGATTCAGTGTATGAATTACAGTTGGCTGGCTGAGCCTCTAATTGCCCAGTGTCCTTGGCAGGAACAAACACAGAGCTGTATCATTTGATATCTTGAACCATAACCTGCAATAATCCACACTCTTTAATCCTTCATATAGCTGTCTCTATGTCATCACAATTTATTTTAAAATGGTATTCTTTAGTACTAATCTCATTCCTAATCATTCATATTAATGTTAGCATTAGAGTGAATTAGGGCATTATTTGCCTAATATGTGCCATATGTGACACTTAAGTACTTGTAAGTAATTACATATCACAGAAGACAGCATTAAATGTGAATGGCACATACAGTATGAAAAATGGAAGAGACCAATATTAAGCTTTTATTAGAAATAACTTCAGCAAAACTTTCCCACAGGCAACAGAACTCTGATATTTTTAGCTGTTTGAGGCCAATGTATGTTAAGAATAGCATTCACTGCAGTGGGAAAATACACAATTTCTATTATGGGGCAGTCAGAATAACAACATACTGATGATACACTGGTATAAAATATGTCATTATCTAGCATGCAAAAGAATAAATCACATAAACTGTTTACAGTAGGAATTGTGAAAGGACAATGACACATTGTTGTCTTCTTTGTGTAGCAAGGATAAAGTTTGGCTTCCAAAATTTCAAAATCTAATTCGCGGTGTTTATGTGATGCTTCCTGCAAGAAGACTCTGATAAGACTTTTTTCTTTCTAATAAATTAGGATAGATTAGTTTGGTTAAAATGGCAGAATTGGATAAAATTAGAAAGACGTTAGCTTGGATAACATCTGATCTTTCTTCACGTTGTACCATTACACTAAAATTATACAGGATAGTCCTCCCTTCTCATGAAACTGCAGCTAACTGCAATTTTGCTTCTAGAACCTTCACTGTACGGTAATTCATAGGGTACAAAATTGTCACCATACCAGAAGTGAAGTCAGACTGTTTGAGAGCTATGCATGGGGTGATTATTCTTGTTACAGAACTCCTAGTCCATCATATTAGTAACTATGAATAATGCAGAGAACAAAGGCATTGTATGTCCTTATCTATCATCATATATAAAAATAGTTTTAATTGATAAGCCCCGTCTGTTCTGTGGGTTATTATTGTATCACTATAAGTTGCAAAAATAGGGTGAAATCAATATTTTTTATCTGTCCTCCTTGGTAGCAAAGGACCTAAGCTTCAGGATTAGTGGGCAGATATGAGGAGGATTTCTTTCTTTGTGATACAAATCTGTATTAATTGATTTTTCTTGATGTGGATTAATTGTAGCTTTTTATTAGGAACAATATCACAAATAAACTATAGACAAGTATAGATTGCTAAGCCTAGATTTCAACTGAATGAGGCTAATCAATATCTAAGTCGCTAATTTAAAGCAATTCATTAAGGCCTCAGGAAAAGCTAAATAATATACGTGAGAATAGTCTCATCTGGAGTTGCTCCCTAAACAGAATAAATACATTTGTAATATGTAATTCTTGCGGATTAAGCTTGCTCAGATGCTTTTCATTTGCCAGCTATTACGCTGAGGGTGTGGAGGAACGCCTCTGCAGCTCAAGCTGTGGGAGCAACATCCTGACGGGCCAGAGCCCCTCTCCCTGTGTATCATCAGGCTTTCAATTCAGGAGATTTGTCACACATTGCAATACCTCAAGGAGAACTTTTTGGCAATAAAAGTGTTCATATTCTCATCTGAAGGAAGTGTAATGTGTTGTATACTCGCTATGGCTTCTAATGGCCTGCACTAGATGAGAGACGGTTACTTGAGTGTTGGCCAAGGCAATTAGGCACAAATGACAGCCGCCAAGTACAGCCCACACACTGCTGTGCCACAGGTAGGGAGGAGTGTTACCCATGGGGATGCCACTCTCTGGTCCCAGCCTGAAGGGCTGCCCAGCCAGGGCCCCTCTGTGACCCGCTGGCCATGCCTTCTGCTGGGGGCTTGCTCGCTGCCTTCGGGTGCTGGTTCTTTGCCATCACCCCTGCACCCGTGTGCTGTGCTTTGGGGTGCCCAGCACATGGCTGGGACTCTCACATTCACTTGTGCCTAAAAAACAGACCCACACAGCACTGATTTTCATCAATATTGTATAGTAGAATTGTTTTTTGTCTTATAGGTCATTAAGAACTTTCCTTGGCTATTGTATATGTTGCGTGATTTCAGAGAGTAATTAGATAGTGGTTCTGAGGTTAAAGTTAGCCAACAAAACCAGGAGAGCTTAGTGCTTCTGATAATTTATATTCTTCATGGACAGTCACACAACATGCATAGCAACATCTGCATTACCATTGCTTTAGCCAACATTTTGAGTATCTGTTACGACTTTGACACTGTTCAGTCTCTGGACTGGTGGATCATTCTTACTCTTGGTTCACTCAAATGTACAGTTCAGGTTCTGATCTTAAGCATCCACTTAAAGTTAAATACATGATCAAACATTACCAAAACTGCTACTAATAGCTACCTTTCAGGAAAATATTTTAATGTCTTGGAATGAGTGTATTATGGAAAGGGAATTTCAGGGTTCTGTCAAGAACTTTCAGAATATAAACTGTATCATAAAAGAAGGAAGTGGATGTAGCACTTAATCAATGCGATTGCTCTACAACTCGAGACAGCTCCTAGGTTTAGGAGCACTAAATGTGAAATCTAGGACAAAACACCTAAGTCAGTGCGACAACAATGAGCAAAAAAGATAAATTTCAAAATAAAGTTGTAATAAGAAGTACATATTGTAAATAGTCTCCCATATCGGCATATTGGCATATGATCTTCCTGGGCATGTGTGTGGATAAGACAGAAACAGACTTCAAGCATATAGTCGTAGTTCTGACCAGTTCCAATTTTAGCACTTGCCGGATTCATGAACTTCTTTGAAGTTGTGAGTGAGTTACATTTGCTGTAGTAGTTCTACGAGTGCCACACTTAACAAAAGTTTCCTTTGTGCTGCTTAAGAAATTTGGTTTTAGAGTGAGAAATCCCAAATCTTTATTGCAATTCCCAGGTTTCAGTGGGGCTACAGTGGGGATAAATGCAAACAATCTGTGCGTGGAAAATCATGAACATGACATTTTCTACAGTAGAATAAGCCAGCTGAGACATTCTGTTAACTCTTCAATGTGCATATACGGTCAGCCAACGCAGTTATTGCTCTACACCTTTTCCTCTTTTTTTCTTAGCCTAGGCTAGTACCCGTCTTCTTGATACCACCTTGACTTCCAGTGCCAAAGCCTGTATTTTCCTCCAGTGGAGATTAAATAGGGGATGACTCTCACTGTGGAGATACCATAGGCTAATAACTCACGTGCTGTGAAGATACACTAACCAGATATTTAACTTGGTTAAATGACTTGACATGGTTCCCATATAAACTAGTTTGTCCTTGTCCTTGTATTAAGTATTGTTTTGACAGCTGAATTATCTAATTCAAAGTAGCTAGTACCTGAACTAGCTAACCACTTCTTGCAGGAAAGACCTGGCTTGATTTGAGATTGATTTTCTGCGTACCATGGTTCTTTACACTACTATATGGTAAATATTTACACTAAGTATATTTAATTGCTAAAAAAATAATGCCCTGTGTAATTACATCATGAAAGATGTCAGAGGAGAGGCGTTTCTTGCTTCTTCTCATTTGTTTATATTTCTTAAACCTTTTCTCAAATCCATACTGCTTCCATGACAGCACCATAAATCAAAGCCTAAATCTGAAGATGTGTGGAAATGGTAGGGCATAAATGCATCCAGGATAGACTGCTCTTGCATTTGACAGCTAACAAAGCCAAGAGAATAAACATCATAATAAGTTGGTGTGCCCTCTCTCTGGCTTAGATTATCTGGAGGCCATCTGAATAAACTCTCAACTGAAACAGGAAGCCCTGGGACTAGATCTTTCACCTTCCTTTGATTGTCGTTTTCCAATTGTTTTCATTTTTCAGTGACGCCAGCACACTTCTTCATTGATGTTCCATTTCGGCCTTGACTCTGCCAGATCCACCCAGAGAAGCCAGAAGCCAAGAACAAATTTGGACTAAATTAAGAGCGGGCTTTCCTTGAGGCATCCTTAGGCTGAAGTAAGGTGCAGACAATGCTGGTAAGTGGTGTTAAGACAGGGTGCTTCGAGTTCATCAGGCTTCTTGAATAGGTGGAAACAGCACGTGTGCACATGCACATATATGCAAAATTAAGGATACCAACAGCAGAAATGTTGCTGTGAAAATGCACTAAAATGTGCCTTTTTTTTTCCAAATTAGACAACTATCACACCTCACTAGGTAGGGAGAGATTTTTTTCCATTTTATAGTCTCTGATGTTAGCCTGATAGTACACAGGAAACAGTACCACAGAAAGATGGCACAGTGTAACAATAGAGGAAGTTCAGCTCCCCTCTCCTCTTACAGTTTTTAAGTGTTTATGGTTTATGGGATGTATTGCCCAGTTACAGATGTGTTTCATCAACTAAAGAAAGACATAACATGCCAGCAGGTTCATGACAGTAACTTCCCATCTCTTCTGTTTTGTTTTGGTTCACTGCCAGCCACAAGATGTAGCATTACGCTGTCTTGATGAGAGTGGTTTGCTCATGTGTGGCAAAGGAGAGAGAGATCTGGGTCTTTTATACACATTGCTCATATTTATGAAGTCCTCGTCATCTGATCGAAGCTCATTATTTTTTGGGAAGAAGAGAGGGAGTTGGGATGGGTGTTAAGGAGGCTGGACTTTTTTACATGTGTCCTGTCCGTTTTAGACTTAGGATTGCTTGGCAAGGAAAGCAATCCAATGTCCACGCACCTATTTTTCTTGTGCAAAAGGTTTCAGTTGCACAGGAGTTGTCAGTTTGACACTCATTAACATTAGAGTGCAAACACTGTACTGGAATGGACAAAAAGAGAAAGTCATCCATGTATTTGCATTTTAGTACTTTGAGTGGTGCCGCATTCAGAACAGCTCTCTGGTCTGAGGATGGATTTGCAGGGTAACTGGCATTTTTGTAGGGTTCCTTTGAAACAGAAACAAAACAGAAAAAGAAGCACCAAACCACAATTTTAAAAATAGGATTCTTTAAGATGCGTCCTGAAAGTCACAGACTCTCCTTATATCATTTAATTTTTTGAATTCTTCAGGAGTGAGAACAGACTCAGTTGTCAACAGAGTTCTGTTCACAGAAACTAGGCAGGAAAATGAAAGAAGGCTTGCTATTGTTCAATGATGTGCTGTAGGCTGCAAGAATGTGTTGGGAATGCAGCGCCTGCATGTCAGGCAGAGAGAGAGGTCTTTGTGTGAAAACACTGAAGCAGAATGTCAATCATATAAATAACTATTATCTCATTTTTTATCTTGATCATTGCTATCACAAGTCTCCAATTGGAGTGCATTAGGGTAGTTACCCATTTCCTGGAACATACTGGTGTCTAATCGAAGCTGTCCCGACACCACAGGCAGGGGAGATGGCCTACCACGAAGCGGGGAGCAGTGTTGGAAGTGCCAAGGTGTACCTCACGTGCCCACTGCTTTGTACCACTTTCTGCCATGGTCTTGATCATGATTTACGAATAGGTAACATACAACCACCCTGCTCTGGTGTCACTTAAAAGCAGCACTGTTTTTCCTCAAATACGGATGTCTTTATCATTCCCCAGAAGGATGTCCATCATTTGAAATATTCATAATTGAAAAAGGAAAATGTTGGCTAGTAGAAAGGAAAGCTACAGACTTATGCAAATGTAAAAAACATGCTTTGTCTCACAGCGGTTAACATTGTGTCTGGGTGCAATGATGTAAGAGCACTGTTATGAAATTCCTCAAAATCCTGAGCAAAGTGGAGGCAACGTGCCCAAGAAGGGTGCATTTGCGATTAAAATAATTTTACTCCTTGAGCGAATTAACGCTTGAAGCCGAAGCTTGCAGAACTGGGAGTAACATACTTGTTATAACCTGAATTAAACTGACCTCCTCTGAAGTCTCCCTTCTCGTGGGCTGGGGTTACTTTGTGATGCTTAGGGCAGATCCACCTTGGAGGTAAGACGTCGCTCTTTTGCTTGCCAGTAATGGGAGGCGATCACCTGCTGAAAAGATCTGCTGCAGTGGGAGAGGTTGAGCCGGTAGTTTTTCAGCCTGCACCATGTGCTGTGCAGCAGTCACAAGGGATCTGCTTCCAGGGAGCAAATCCTGCAAGCTGCTTTGAACACCCATGCAGATTTCAGAGGTGAGAGCCGCCGGGTGAGGAAGCAGGAGGTAAGCGGTCCCGAGCGGTACAGGGGACCCAGTCCTGCACCGCTGGAGACAGTGAGAACTTCACCAACAGGTTACCCTTAATCCCAGTGTTGCTGGGCACTGGCTACCTTATTATTGCTGCGTACCAAGGCGTTCTCTCAGAAACACTTATTCCTGACATGGTAAGCTACTAATCTAGGGAGCAAGGAGTAAAGCGGGAAAGCTAATAATTAATTAATACCTCTTAAGTCAGGCTTCCTTAGGCTCCTCGCATACTCCATTCCATTTTATCCTGACAAGCGAAAGAATTTGACCAGAGGACATGGGATTTTATCTTCCTCAGGGATAACTTTCGGAAACTCCTTAAGTCAGTATTGCTGGTGTTCCCGCTAAGAGAAGCTGTACCAGGTGCCGTCACACCACCCCTAACTATAACCTCAGAAGAGGTACGAACTGAGTCAGGAAGCTGACCCATGTTAAAACCACCTGATTTGCTAACAAATCAGTTTTAACCCTACGCAGTTTTTTGCGGGGCCAGATGACCATCTAGCCGCACAGGCAGTTACATTAACGAGAGAAGGCAGAAGGGACAGGAGGAGGCTTGAGCAGCGAGGAGCTGGGAGAGAGCAGGAAGGCTTGGGCTTCAGCTCCGTCTCAAGTCAGCACTCACGTGTGAGCCACGCTGGCTTAGCGTTCTGTGGATTCACATCTGCCTCCCCTGTTGCACCCTACAGCCACCATACCTTCTACACTGTTTTCCACGCTGCTTGAGAAGGCCATCGTGAAGGGAACCTTGAGAGTATGGATTTCAGGGCAAATCGGGTTACTTCCCCAGCCTGTGCCACAGCTTATTCAGTATAGTGAATAAACTACAGGCCATATCAACCCCTCAGTTCATTTAAATCCATGTAGCCCTCTTCGGTTCAATAGGACTGTGCTGATTTGTACCAGCTGAAGGTTTATTTCACTACCCCAGATTCCTCCTTCGCTTTTATAGCAACTGTAGCTGTATGGCATTTAACAGCGCATTATTATGTTAGAGTTTTCCATGATTCATTTCAGGAATTCAAAGTACACATGGCCATTTGTACTTACTTCTTAAGTGCTTTGCAGAAAATCATCTTGATTGTAGAAGCAAATCTCATTTGTGTGAAAAAATACTGTTTATTTGGCCAAAACTGGCAATTGCCAAAGTGACCAGGACACAGAAATATACAGGATGGATGTACCATTGTGAGTGGCCAATAACTGAAAAAAGCAATGTGTTGTTTCACAAAACTTTAAGATGTTTTTCAGACTAAGCCATGAAAAATACTCAGCTTCATTCTAGAGGGTAAAAAAGCCTTCTGAGAAAGATTTTATATCTGTTCTATTTTGGTTAGAAAAATAATAATTTAATTTTTCCCCCCATTAAAACACAATTCAGAATATACTTTAATATGAAATCCTGTAAACGTTACTGAAAAAAATGTTACAGTTTCTTGGGGAAGAGGGAAGGGTTGTTTCTTCTGCATGTGTCTTGTGTTGTGAGGGCGTAAAAAGGAAAATTTCTTCTAATAGCGATAGTTGAGTCAAAAACTGTTTAAAAGAAATATGATTTGACCGAGATAGTGGCCAATTCTTGATTTAGATTTTTTTGGCTTTTTTTAGCACTGTACAAAGCAAACACTCCAGTTGGGGTTCCAAACTACAACTACCAAAAATCTGTGATGACTAATACTTCCTGGCTGTACTTCATGCTGGCTTGAAAAGAACAAGACTACTTTTTGTCTAAGCCTGTACTAATGTTATATAAAAAGATGTGAAAAAGGTTGTGTAGGTCCATCCACAAACATCCGTCTTTTGCATATGCTTGTGGTGATTTTGCTAGGGGCTTTGGGGAGAGTTAATCTAATACTTAATTAAATCATCTAGCTTTATTCAAAGCATACTTTTTTTTTTTTCCTAGCTGACAGTATTTTTCGTGCAGGGATTTGCTGCAGTCCCGAAAGAAGAATGAATAATGTTTCCTCTTTTGACCACAGAGTGATCTGATCATGCACGCTGTCAGTGGACATAGCTACTGACTGGCTTCCAGGGAGAAAAAAATATCCGTTGTCCACTCTCCAAAGCCACAAGGTCATGTGGTGACAGGGTGTCCTGCTGGTGGGGTGGGCATGTGACAGGGGGCTGGGATTCCTGGATTCTTTCCTTGCCTGATACAGAGTCAGGCTGTGACTCTGGATGAGTTAGGTAGCCATTAATTAAAATGAAGGTGATAACACCCACATCTCCAAAACAATATGAGGGTCATTTAGGAGGCTCTTTGACCCTCAAATGAAACTGTCAAATGACCACAGGTCAAAAATAACAGCTCAGAGTAGATGCAGGACAGAGCACACCTCTGATTTCCTGTGGGAATCTCGGCCCACCATTTCATAGATTCAGAAACATCATATAAACTCCCGAAGAAATAAAGACCAAGGAAGATTTACGTGAAAATCCTCTTTTTGTTCAGAAGAAGATACTCTGTCTGCTTTCTCCCTTCCATCAAATAAGGACCTTCCATCTAGCTGCTTAATTCCTGCTAGCACCCACCCTCATGCCTTGTTCCTCCCTCGCTCTTCATTAAGCCCTACAAAACGTATTTCCAGTCAACACCAACTGGAAATTTAATACTCCCATGTGTGCTGCCAGAAATACTCCCAGACTTTTCCTCTGTGGGCTTCAGATGCTGTTACAGTCCAGCTTACACTGGGGAAAGGCTAGAACTGGTGGGAGGCTCCAGCAAGACTGGGAACACCCAGGGTTCAGGAGAAGGCTTGAAGCAGAGGGTGGAAGGAGTGGGCTGGGTCAGGGTTTCTCCCACCTCTAAACTGGGCTCAACATTGTTTGACTAAACTGTCTCCCTTCTCCCCAGCACAGGACCTTTGCGTGGATGTTCTCAAATACAGAATTATTACGCACTGCCCTGTGGGAAACTGCACTTTGTAAGAAACTCCCTGGCCGGAAGAGCCCACCTTCCAGCTGGGCACCATATAGCGACCAGATTTTTAGATGTGTCCAGTATTTTACATTTATTTGTCAGATACTGTCTTGAAAAGTTTTGTTGCAGTAGCCAGAAGGACAAAAAAAAAACCACCCAAAACGAAACAACATAAGAAAGGCATAAACAACTGTAGAAAGAACTTGTTCAGAAAACCAACATCCTGTCCAGAGGTCCAGTTCCTATGTGCATTTCAAAGTCCTGTGGAAAAGACACTGAAACTTTTTTTAACACTCATATCAATTTTACAGAGTTATTTTTCTTTATTGCAGTCTGTCCCTTGTTTGCTATTTATGCATCAAAACATGTTTTCTGCCTTTGAAGAGGTCATCTTTGGTCTGTTTTCATCTAGCGGTTTTGTGCTTATCTTCATTCTCACACTTCAGGTAATTGACAGTTCCTGCAAGCTCCCCTCTTGATTCTTCCTCCATTTTCGTTCTTCTCTTGGGTTGGACTTTTGTTTAGACATGTTATTCTCAAAGCAGAAACTTAACAGAGCCGTATTAACCTCACACACATTAAATTTTTGCTTCCTCAGCCTGTATCGCTTGGGCAGAGCTGCACCAAGGCTCACCAGGAGGAACACTCCTACGGAGAGTCGTGGCCACTGGTAGCCTCGCAGGACCTGACAGCACAGATCCCCTAGGTCAGGGAAACCTTCAGGCATACATCCCGGGACTATCTTAACCCTTTTGCACTCCAGAACACGATAAGGATGCTCTACCGGGGGGTTATGCATCTTAGACACAGCTGTGTGGTGTGTACACATTTCTTGACACAAAGAGGTTGCTATAAACGGACTGCTCTGTTCTAAAATGTTGCTGGCAAATTGTCGTGAACATGGAAAAGAAACAAGAGTGTTGAGAGCTCTGGGTATGATTGAAATATTTAAATATTATGTACGGTGACGCCTGTAATTCAACATTTGCTGTGGTAAACACAGAAGAAATGACTGTAGCATAATGTTATTCCATATTCTAAGCCAGATTCTTGAGGTTTGTTTTATTTATATCACATGTGGCTGGCAGAAATAATTCTAGGAAGGCTCATACCATGTATTTTCTTTTCAAGTTGCCAAAATATCTCAGAGAAATCAATGGCTGGGGACTCTTCTGTGTGGCTAAAGATTTATTTTTAACCTCTAGGCATGCCAAAATCAGGAACAATTATTAATCTGTCCTGAAACTGCTGATACAACCTGCTAGCAACAGATGGTGTGAATGAAAAGCCAGAAGTAGCCATTTTTAATATTCAGTAGATTAAAAAAACCTTAGTTCTTTAATCTTATCTAACCTCTTGTGACCGAGGGTCTAAAGTATTGACTTAAAGACAATATCAATAGCCTTGATTTAAACCTGAATCAACCCAGGAACTGGACCTTCTGAGATACTTTGTGCCTCTGAATGGTTCTGCATGTTCCTAGTCTCTGTCGACCTTGGTGGGAGATGAGCACTAAGGGTTGCTCCTCAGCAAATTAAGCGATCAGGCGCCGTCAGAGCACCTAGTGCTGCATGGCTGCACTCCAAGGGTTCTGGCTGAGGTCTGAACTTGTACAGTGGTTAAGAAACAACTCCTGTCAGTGCCTAGAGATGGAAAAGTATTACATTACTAGATAACATCTCAGTCTTGCTGTATTTATACATCTCAATTACAGAATCAGGAAGTATTGCCAGCCATCGTTTGGATACAGCTGGCATAAACACACACAGGGAGAGAACAAACCAAAAAAAATCCTAAACTGCGAGCCTGCTTTATTTTTCAAGTAATTAAGGATCATGGAAATCTACGTCTTGCAGCCTTGCGTGGGGTCTGGTGTCTAGTTCAGGAAACACACAGAGATGGCTGGGTGCAAGCTTAACTGGTCAGCCTCTCCAAAAGATCCTAATCCCAGTTACCTCGGGGGGTGATGCTCTGCTTCTAGCGTGGCTGGTTTGTGCCCTGTGTGCGACTGCTGGGGAGGGCAGACTGTCAGCAGCCGGGACACGGGATTTCACAGCTTCCCATGAGCGGTGGATCCCAACCATACACTCAAACTCACCTCACCTATGGGAAAGGCTGTATCTGAATTTCAGGTTTGGGATTGCTCATTATTTTCTATAACATCTCTACAGCCCAGATTTATTTGTGAGAAACAAGGCCAGGGGGATATCAAAACCACAGCAGCAGCTCGTATATAAAGGCAGTGCTGTTAACATGGTGAAGGTGAGAAATAGCCCGGAGTTTTTGCACGAGTAACTTCCCAGGTCAGGTATTCTGTCACTGTGTACTTGCCAAGCAAATGCAGCAGATAGGGACAGATGACAAACTTAGCATACATGACTCTGGGACAGAAAAAATCTCTTGCAAAACAAGGGCTGCAATTTGAGAAGCTGTTACTTTCTCTATTTTTAATGCCTTTATTGAGACTTTTCTGCATAGACCCCATATGCTGGCAGACTAGCAGCTCCTCACCCACAAATCCCAGTTCTGGTCCAAGCCTCCCTCCTGCAGTTGTTCTGCTCTCCTCGAGTGTGGCCCCCCTGCCCCTTTCCGCCTACATGTCCGCACACAGAAACCACTGACCACGGTCAGGCGGTCCCCTGACAATACAGCACGTGGGAAAGCTCTTCCAGGGGGAACAGCAGCCTTTCAAGAGCTCGGGCCAGAGAGTAAAGGCCGATGCACCATGGGAGAACACTGAAAGGACCTTTACGTTTACTGATGAAGGGAAAATGAGCTCTGCCCTGTGGGATTTTCTCTGGAGGCTATCAAAAACCATGAAAAAATAGCCAGCTAGAAAGATACAACTTTAATTTAGCACATTATCACAGTGATGCTAGGTACTGCTATGAAACGGAAGATGCTGGGAGACACTGGGAAACATTCACTTAAATATCAAATGAGCTTGCACAGCAAAATTTAGTGTGCCCAACACAGTGAGACATACACGTAATGAACGAAGGCACAGTTAAACAATCACTTAAGTGTTATGTCAGCCTAAGCTGTTGCGGAAAGCGGCGGCCCCAAGTGTACCCTGCCCCAGGGAGTCCATTCTGCTGCTCCCTGGGACAGTCCTGCAGGGAGACTGAGGGAGCACTGATCCAGCCATGAACACGAACCACTCTGTTGCCAGTATCTTTTTCAGGGAGAGCAGTGGTCTTCTCTCTCCACATCGTAATTAACATGAGAATGAGCAATAAGTTTGTGGGGAGTGACAGGACTGTGCATTTTGTTGGCTTTGTGGATTTCTGCTGGAATGAAGCATCTGTGTGACCATGGCCTGGGAGATCTCATCTAATGGTCAGAGTAGAAATCAGCGAAGTACCCATCATTTCTGCCTATAAATAGGAGACAGATTCCCTTCTTACCTCTGGTTAGGTCTTGCACTGGTGTGAAAATGGGGTTGTGAAGTGACTGTTTCTGGTTGTAACATTTTTTTTTTGTCTTTCTGGTAACTCCATTATGACAGAAAAATATTAAAATGTCTGCCTGTGAAAACAACTTTCTACCAGACTCAACATGCGTTCCTAAATGTTCTGTACTGCAGACTAACCTAGTAGTTCTAGATACCCAGTGTATAACTGCCATGCAGGCCATAGGGAGTTGAGGGACCCTAAACTCTAAGAATTCTTCCGCTGTATGACAGTTACAGAAACATCAGTTTCCAGTAACCCTCTGCAGTTCATCTGTAAAAAAATAAATATTTAGTAGACCCCAAGATTTCACATTTTTAACAGACATGGATCTGAACAGTCTGAACTTCAGATGAGTTTCCCTTACAAACTGCTTTCCTTACACAGACCTGAAACATATGTACAGCCCCTGCCCTTGTATCAATATTTTACACCTTCTCATGGTGTTTTGCAGCATTCAGCTCTGCGTGCTTCAGAGTCCTTACCTGAACTTGGAGTTTTGGAGTGTTTCATATTGCATGGTCTGAATTTTATAATCTGTGTTTATCTCTGATTTCTAACGTGTAGTGAGAACACCAGGCTGTTACATGAAAGTGGTGCTGAATGCGAAATGCACTGCACTGTCAAAGACTCTTCATTCTGAAGTTGCATAACAGAGTAAAACAAAATACTCCTGAGCACGTGCATGTCTACAGAAATTCTTACTATCGGTACATATTTTCTCTCATGATTGTGTTGCAAGTCATTGTCTCCCTGGCTTCTAGAAGAATTTCTAGAATTTAAGAATTTAATTTGAATTTCTAGAATTTAAGAATTTAATTTGAAGAATTTAAGTTCTTCACCCAAAGGGTTATCACACACTGGAACAGGCTGCCCAGGGAGGTGGTGGAGTCACCATCCCTGGATGTGTTTAAGAGACGGGTGGATGAGGTGCTGAGAGATATGGTTTAGTGGCGGACAGATACGGTTGGACTGGATGATCTCTAAGGTCTTTTCCAACCCAGTGATTCTATGATTCTATGATTCTGCATGGTCACCAATGAATGAAGTCTGAGTATCAGAATATGTATCTCTGAGTGTGTCCACAAAACATATGTTTCCTTAGCGTGAAGATATTCTGTATCCATGCAGAAAATAGCTTCGGTGCTTCTGTGAGTGACACAGTCTCCTGGGTACAACCAGCTCTTGCAATCACAACACGGCAATTAAAAAAAAAACGATGAGGGGTCAAAGTCTCGGTATAGAGTGCTCAGATCTTTGTAGAGGTGGAACTAGGCTTATCAATCTTTTTTACTCTTTGCATGTGTTTATTGTAGTCCTCATTCATATTTGTCTTATGTGTGGTGGAAAACTGTTAAATATTAAGCTTCATGATACGGTTGCAAATATCCCAAATGTCTGTTCTGACTGCTAGACCTCGTTGCCTCACTTAAATATGTGTTTGTTTGTTCCCAGAGAAGAAAGCTTTCCATTCAATATTGGCATTCTAAAAGAAAAAAGTCCCGAACCACATAAGCCCTTAGAGCTCAAGAGGAACATCTCCAGTACTGTCCACGGAGGAAGCAGGAATCTCACATGGTTCCAGGTGCTGCCCCACCTTTCCCAAGCCTAGTTCTGCTGCAGACACGAGCAGTCCGTGCCAGCAAATGTCTCTGACTGTGATGCAGCGGAAGGCCCAACACTGGAAACGAGCTTGTGCCATCCTCGGCGCAAGCAATTTCGACACGACCTTAGCAGAGACGAAAGGCTCTCGAACCAATGGGTGATGACTACTGAGCACCATGGGAGGAAATCAGCCCGCCACAAGCAGATTTTTCTGCTGTCTGGATGTCCTAAGGAAAAACACTCCAAAAACAGAGAAGAAGCCAGAGATTTGGACATTATATCTTGAGGGATTTTTGGTTTAATCATGTTTCAGTCCACTATTTGGTACTCTTTTGTTTCCATTATTTAGGACAAAAAAAAAAAATTAAGATTTTCCTTTTTCTTTTAGTCTATATATGGAATTCTGCAAGGTATGGATTATACAGCATAGCCCAGGCCCAGTTTGGAGTAAAAGGAGAGAAAGGTCAGCATTTTACGGAACTGAATCCCAAGTACTGCCAGACATGAGTAAACTGAAGAAAAGTCTGCAATAACTTAACTTTTTTTTGAATGAGTGCCTGGTGCTGGAAGGTATCTAGATCCATTGACAAGAAAGGCATCTGAGGACACTTTGTATTATCCAGGCAATATTCAGTCTTCCAAGATTCAGTGCCTAGGCAGGCAGGAGCAGAGATGCAGATTTTTTAGCATCAAAAAAAAAAAAAAAGAAAGGTGAAGGGTTCATCCCAGTTCTAGGTGGTATTTTAAAGCTAACATGGTTAAGGCACGCCCAGTGCTGTTACCAGCAGCTTGCAAACCATTTACTTTTGACTGTTCCTGTCTGAAGGACCAGGCCAGAGTTGTAGTTGGTGTTTAGCATGAGTGCAGAGCAAGCTTCAAGCTTGTGCCTCATTTGGTTCGTCATCAGACCACTTGCATTTTCTACGTAGCTTGAAAACAAACTCATCCACATAAATGTAAATTGCTCTGTGGTCCTTTTGATACAGGTGAGTGATGACTGACATCAATTAATTATCTATTCTTCCATTTGTAATTCTGGGATTTAAATTTTTTGCAACAAAATCACGTAGAATTAAGCCATTTGTGGCAATGAGTATAGTCAAAGACGATGAAATAAAACTGGGAGTATATATAAAATTGCAGTATTGATTATATGATCATGTATATATATTTATAAAAATTTCATCAGCCCACTTACCACACTTCTAAAACCAGTGATGAGTTTAGTACAAAACTTTCAAGTCAGAGACATTTCTCTGTTGATGGTTCATGTGATTTTATTTGAAAAAAAGAAGAAAACAGAGAAAGTTGGGTCACTCTTTATTCACCCCCCTCAAAAAGATATAGGTACATATATAGGAGTGGTGTAGATATATAGACACATAAAAGATATAAGGAACATTCTGGAAGAAGAACAGTATGTATGACTGTTGAATGTAATGACCATTATCATTAAACTCCATCATGTCTTGGAGAATTCAGATGAAGCTAATCCTAAATAATAATAAATATATTTTTTGGTTGGAACTTTAAAACAACTTTGTTATTTTCTCTACTATGTTGGTTTGAAAATTGCAGTATGTTTTCACTGATCTGCCCTCAACAGGGTCTAGTTGCCATTTAAGTGATGCGGTTAACACTCTGTTAATTTGAACTTTTCTGGTAGAGTAACACCCAGAGAAAATAGATTGTGTTATTCTGTCATTATTTTATTCTACCTGTATTGAAGCAAAGGAATCATTTCAATTCCAAGCACTGAGCTGGTAGAAATTATTTTAGCTGCAGGAGATAAAACTAAAGATATATTAAACCTGCATTTATAAAACAGAAGACTTCTGCAGACACAAACTCACATTCACATGTGTAATATAAGTTGATTCTTGCTCAGGTAATATTTTGCCAGCGTGAGCATGCAAGAATACTGGGTCAGTTGTTAAAATGGTGCACACACATAACCTGTAAATACTGTTTGTTCTGCCGCGTACAGATGCATGGATCTGAACACACAGCTGCAAACAACTTCAAATCATGAGATGGAGGTAGAGAAGCAAACCACAATCATAACATATCTCTTTCTCAATCGTTTTTTGAACTCCCAAAGGTCTGAGACACTTTTGGATATACAGCACACCTTTCTGTATTAACAAAGCCTTTTAATTGGTATTCATCTATGTGGAGTGACTTTCCTATTTCTCCTTATCAGCAAGATGTTTACTAATTCTTTTTTATACACTGTTAAAACTGTATAGACTTACAGAATATTTATCATAGAATCTAGACTAATCATGCCCTATCAGAAGAACACAAACTGGTTTATTTATATTTTGCAGTTTAGGAGAAAATTTTCGTGTGCAACGCCTAGCCCATTGCAGGTCCAAGTGCAGCCACGATACTGCTATGAATAGTACTGAGGCTATGGTCAGTAAATGTACTCTGTTGCCAAGAAAATCGACAATTGTGTCTTGCTGCTGTATAATATTCAGGAAATACACTTGGCAACCGAGAGAATTCAGTTGGTTCTGCTGGAGTAAAAGACTGGTGTAGATTCAGACTTTCCATTAAATAGAAAAGTATTGTACTGCAGCTGAAACACTTCATTTTTAATGGCCAGTGAAATAATACAGTGGCTGGGTAGGCAGCCCTGTCACACAGGCACTCGTCTGGAAAAATCCACTATATTCTTACTAGGAGACCCTCCTCCATTAAGCTGCAGTCTGACCTAAGGCAGGTTCCTTAGTGTTCCCTGTATGCAAAGTGAGAATAGTGTCCTTTGTGGGATACTTGTTTATTTATTACAGCAATACGTACTACTGTAAGCATTAATAAGCCTATTTCCAACTGACAAAAAAGCTATGTTTTTATCAGTGAAATATGGTCAGTCAGCCAACAATTTGCTGCTTTGGCATACCCTCTACTTGCTCTAGTGAGGAATATACAAGAGTATATCTCAAAAAAATATGGTTAGAAACAATGCTTTTATGTTTTCCATATTTTGTTATTTTTGCCTCAAATCACAGTTCAGTTCAGCATGATCTGACATGGCTGAAATACTGAAACCCCCACTCCTCCGAAGCACTGTTTATTATAGAAGCCCACAAACTTAACCTAACCTCGAGCAGCTTTTCCAGCAGTGATATAATTACAGTAGTTATTGTTGCAATAAACCAGATGTTCCTGAGCTGGAATGAAAGCGTTTCCCCCCGCATTGCATTTGTTACGTTGCCTCGTTTTCAAGTTTCACATCAGCTGTTCAGAAGGTTCTGTCTTGGTTGAGTGTCACTTACGGGTTCTTGCTGCCTGAGTCTTTCGGCATGAAAGAATGAAATACTGGCAGGCTTTGAATTTTCACTGCTTTCCTTAAAACCTCAAACGTGACAAGTTATCAATGTCACTAATTCTTGCCTTGGTTTAAAGACTTTTTTTTTGTCCTGTAAGATACTTCAACCCAGTTAATTTTAGCATCAAACCAAAACAAAACAAAACAAAAAAAAACCCAAACAAAAAACAACCCACATTGAAAAAACTACTTATCTTTCAGATTGAATGAGTACGTGGTTCAAAAAGAAATGTTGCTCTCCAACAAGTTCGACGCAGTTTGCTGCAGAATTCTGTGTAGTCATCATTTTGCCCCACCATTCTGAGCAACTTGTTAGGCAGTATCAGTAGCTTTGGGGAAGAGCAGGTTTTTTAACCGCTGTATCAGCTGGGGTTGCAACTGTGGACCATGAACAATCATTCAACCTGGACCATGAGTATCTATCACAGCTTGAATATTACACATCTTATGTTTTTAACAGTGTGTTAGTCAACACATTTCTAATATTTCCCAGCCCAATCAAGTCCTAACTGTAAAAATATGTTGCCAATAAAGAAATGGACGGGTTTTAAACTACTAGGACCTCAGACATGAAATTCATTCTATACCTTCTACATGCGCAAGAAAATTTGTCTGGGAATAATGAATACAAAAAGTCAAGGGGAAGTCAGAACATCGTTTTATTGCATTTACTGTACCATATAATAATACAATAAAGAAACATCAACTAGCCTTTGCATTTTGTTTACTTAGAGGTAAATTCTCATGAATATATGCAAAGAGTAAGAATGAATTACCAACTGTCTGAACAAGTCACGGCAATCCTGGAAGAAAGCTTTGTAATGTTCAGTTATACATGCTACTCATTTTTCTGTTCACCAATGGTAAATTATTAGTCAATCCATCCCCCTGGTAACTGTAAAGTAACAAGGGAAAAGAACCAGGGACGAATTCACCCCATGAAGTGGTCTGCTAAATTTACGCTTTGTAAAATGTAGAAGTTTCTTATAGAAGGAATTTACATGACTCTGAAATACAGTCCAATTTTTCACTGATGTGGTAGAGGATGCAGACATTGTTGGCCTGATTTTACAGAAAATGGGCCATAAAATAGCTGAGGAAACCCAAGAGGCACCCACACGTTTGGAAGCAGATTATAAGACAGCTCTGCTGCTCAGCCACAGCCAGCTCCCTGCTTTCAAAAGAAACGGTATCAATTTCACTTTTTTTGCTTTCCTAATGAAAATGTGTCAGAGATGGAATAAATAAACAAATAAGACCCATGTCCAGGGACCCTTGACGTCGTTCCCATCACGGAGGCTGGGAGGCCCCTGTGCTTCCTCTCCTGTCCATGACATGCCCGGTGAATATTTCTACCACCCACACTTTACTCATTCTTAACTCTCCTCACCCACTCATCATTACAGCTGTGCAAAGCATCTATTACACACCCTGAAGCTATCTGAAACCTACCTTTATAACTTTGTTATGTGTTTCACACACAGCTGGGCTGGTTGGACTTTTGGTAAGTCAGTTTTTGAGACAATCGACCCCCAGTTCCATGCAAATTTGGACCCAGGTTAAGTTGAATGATTTATGGGTTGCATATTTTGGAAATCACTGAGAGAGTTTCATATCACTGCATCATGCTTCGCTGCGTAGATCTCTGTCATATTCATGGAAATCAAAAAAGATTTGCATATAGTACACTGCAAAAGGGAATAATAATAGCGGTCAGATCCCAAATGTGCTGCGTGCATTGCAAACAGTTCCTGGCCTGAAGGACCTGGGGAAAAAACCAGCTGTTTTTAACTCTTTAACACTTTATTGCTTCAAAGTGTAACTAACTCATAAATTTTTTATTAGATTCCTTCATTCAGCACATCTGCATGCCACTAGCATTTCAATTAGATAGGAACTCGTGTGAGTAGTCGCCATACCGATGCTCTCGGACAGGAAGTAGAGGGTAACCCAGACTACAAAATTCAGATTCAAAGCTAGTCTTTCTGTAAGCAAAATGAGATATTTCATTGGTGATGAAGGCTTGAATTTGCAAAGTTTGTATTTGGATTCTCACTGAGATTTTGACCAGCCCAGTTAGCAAAATTAAGCAGTGTATTGCTAAATAGCCACTAGATTACACAAGCCCTACTGAATGTCATCTTGCCCAGGATGCCTTCAGGATTGTGAGGCTCTAAAAACACTGACTGAAATGATGCATAAACAATGTTTTTAATAAGAGTGACAGGATTCAATGTAAGAGGCTCTGTGGCCTCTTAGTTGTTATCAAAGAAACTGTTTTTGCATTTTTACAGGAAGTCCAGATTATTTAAGGCAGAAGTACCAAACATGTTGTTCAACATCTTAACTCATAGCAAAAGAACTTCCTTAGTTTCAGTTTGTAGCGTGACAACTTTTTGTCTGCAAAACAATCTTTTTACATTATCATGAATGAGTCCATGCGCAAGATTGTAAACACCTCACCAGATCCCGTTTGTGGAATTTTATCAAAATATTAATGTTAAGCAAAAGCCAGAGGGATGGTTTTCAGTGTGTGATGAATGTTGCTTTGTCATCAGGTGACTTCAGTTATCTTTTTTATATCCTGTAATGTGCCCATTTATCAAGGTACCTTCAGGACAAGCAGGGAAAAGACTTGAAAAGTTTGTATAAATCCCCAAAATGGCTTGAGGTGGAGTTGTCTTGGTCTTCAGGTCATGTTAAGAAAAGTGGGATTCAGGTCATGTTAAGAAAAGCTGGGATTCAGCTGAGCAAAGAGAGATATGTGGGGTAAGCAATGGTATCTGAACTAGTCGCCGTGGCCTGAGGCGCTGTTGGGTCTCAATTCACGTTCAGGAAAATGCCTAAGATGGGTAAGGCGAATCACAGCCTAGAGGTGTCTGTTTCTTCCCATCAGCTACGAGGGGACGGTGAGTGACCAGCTGATGCGTATCTAAATGTCTGCCCACCTCCACGTTAGGTGAGGTGAGTTCCATTCCTGTGTCTGGTAAGTACCCCCGCAACATGAAATTTGGTGGAGGAGGGAGTCAAGGACAAACACTCATTGCTGTAGAGGTCAGTGCTACGAGCAGAACTCTTCCCTTGGTGAAGAAGCGTTGAACAAAAACAGTATGTAAAGGATCGGCATGGGAACATTAACGGTATACAACAGGACCATCAGAGGTATCCTGTGAAGAAATGACCCACAAAAATAACACAGAAGCAGCCGAGGTTTGCAACTTCAGGACCCCAATGTGTATTTATAACAGTCTTTAATCACCACCTTCACCGTGTCCGTTTGTTACTCACACGTGTTGAAACATTACATTTGCCTTTTGCTTAGGGCCTGGTTCTGTGAAGCGCTGAGCATCCTCATCTCACATCAGCATCAACACATTGCAGACTTACACCCAGGGAGAGATAAACGTGGCATGTTTCATATCGCCTACGTGTGGATGGCTGTGAATCAAGGAAACAACTGCTTTTAAATAAATGACGTGAGACTAGAAAAGTGATAACATAATGCCTGATCTGAGAGATAAAACCCAGCCCTTTTAACTTCATTTCAATAGCAGTAAGGAGTGGTGCCACAAACAGTGCTGTCCTGAGTAGTCTATTGGTATTTCCTCTGTGTAATCTTGACGCGTGGAGTTGGTATCTCTGTCATTTCAACTCATGCTGAGCTGTAACTTAGTGTGAAAATAAAAATTGAATTGTTAAAATGATGGGATTTCTCTCTCCCCCTCTCTCTGCAGCACAAAAAAAAAAAAAAATAGAATTTACATTTTATGGACTATTTGCCAAACCTCACATCCTAAACACCTTCCTTTTAAATGGATGGATAATAAAAAGGAAGACAAAGGAGATAAACAACCTCAATATTTAAAAGATTCACTCAACATAGACTCTCTTTCCTTTCGTATGTTTTTTATTAAAAAATGAGAAATACATCACGAGTCTCAACAATAATATGAACGAAAAGGCAGGCAATTAGTAACAAATGCTCGAGTAAATGTAACTGTTCCAAAGAGAGGTGTCATAAAAGATGTTAGAACTGAAATTTACTACCACTGAAGTCAGCAACAATATTTCCATTGCCTCCAGCTGGAGGAGGACTTGGTTCCTAGGAAGTTCACTTCAAAGATGATTATCTTCATATCAGCAAGTCTAGGAGCAAGGGCTCCATGGCCTTCCACATGAATGCTAAAGGGAATAAAGTGCCATAAATCCCTGTTTCTGTAATGATAAGGACCCTGACTGCAGTTGAAATATACAGAAATAAAGTACAGTTATATGAGTTTAAAAATCCTACCAAAATCCCTGAGTAACTACATCTGCAGTCCTACCCCAGGTAAATCTTCCAAGGCTCCTGGTACAGCTGTGGCTTACAGTGTTTGTTATCAGATTCTTCAAATATTTCACTTATGTTTATTATTTGAAGAAAGTGTCAGCCTCTTTGTTTTGTCTGCATACACAATTTACCGAATTCACAGTGAACCTACAAGTAGAGACTGAATTATCAGGGAATTTCCAAATAATTTTGTTCAGACGGTGATTTTCAATTATCATAAAAATAGACCTGTAAGGACTTCCTTACGCTGACTCTGTTTTGACCTAATAAATAACCAGTCTTTCAAAATACTCTGGTGGTTAAAGGTAGTGGCAAGGTATTTTGGTTATGCATTTCGAGGATATAGGTAAGCAAATTTCTTTATTATTCTTCTTCTCCTGTGTCTTTTATTCTCAATATTTTGTTACTTGGGATGGTAATTGTGTACAGCTTTGAATGGGACTGAATATAGGGTTGCCCACTTTTGAACCACCACTAAATCACGTATCCTGACTCACACAGTGGGAGGATTCCTTGTTCGTGTTCCCAAGGTCTTTCCACCAAGCCTCAGAACTGAAATCCCTCCTCCAGGTTCCTCCCAAAGCTGTGCACCATGGTTCCTGCAGGCTGCCCGCTGCTCCTCACAGTCTGCTTCCGAGCTCGTCTCTGCTGCTCAATCTGCTCGCTCTCTTTTCCACATGTATCCCTGCCCAAAACAAACTCAACAAGGTTCCCCACCCAGATCTTTTAAATTCCTGGGCAACCTTACATTCGCCTTTGTTTGGGGCAGAAACATGTGCTGAACTGTCTCCTATAGCTCAGAAGAGAAGGGCGGTGGTAAATCCTACCATTTTCAGCAAGGCTTAACCCAACAAAACCCTTAGTAAAGATGTAACCACTTCACAACCCCACATGTGTGCGTGTGCTTGTGCAGTATGTGAAAGGAATTTGCAGAAGAAATGGCCATCTTTCCCTGAATTCCCAGCTGGACAAGGAACAACAATCAGGACCAGGACTCAGGCAGTTCAGGTCATTTGAGAGCTTCATGCAGGAAAAATGTTTAATTCTTAGTATTTTGTTTCTGTTGGGAGAAGGGATGCTGGTGTCCTTATGGTTTTCACTTCAGACAACAGGGGACTAGACAGACAAACAGGCAGCCCCTCCTTTTTAATTCTGAGCTGACCTGATCTGAGCACCAGTTTGGGAGCCAGGGAGGCCACACTCGGTGTGAAGTTTGGGCACAATACTGGTCGTCTGGGCTGGAACCAGCCTCCAGCAGACCAGCTCAGAGGGTGTAGAAGAACCTTGGGCAGTCTACCCTTGTCCAACCTCACAAGCCAACCTGTGTTAGCAAGCCTGTGCCTTCCTGAGACCGTGGGATGCAGAATGGTTGAATCACCCCAACCATTTTTGGGGTTGGGGTTGTCTCTCTGCCAATTCTTTGCCACAAAAAAGTCAGTAATCCATAACGCACTGCTTATTGAACTTGTGCGCATCACATCTGTCAATCCCAAATAATGCTACTGTTGATGGTCTTACTAGGAAAGCATTTAATGTTGATGGTCTTAATAAGACAGCCCCGATAAGGCTCACCTGTAGGCTGTTGAGTTGTCACTTGGTGGCAGGAGGACCTCTCCGGAGCAGCGTAGCGGCCATTGGCAATGAAGGGAAACGAGCAGGAGGCGTTCTATAACTTGGCATCTTCTTACAGACAGGGTTTATGTTAAGGTGGGTTATCACACATAACCAACCTTAATCCTTTTTAAATGAAGGTTCTGTTTATAGCATATCAAGATCAGGATTGTAAATCCCGGAACAAATCACCAGGTATAATTAAAAGGAATAACGCCAATTATATTTTTCCAGCCATTTTGAGTACTTGAAATATGGTGTCTGTACTCCTTGGACTTCCCAGAGATAAGTACAGATGGTATCTTCATGAGCTAATAGTAACCTGTTTATTACAGTTCCTTTGTTTTTACCACTAGCTTGAAATACATAACAGTATTAAACATTGTATATGGCATAACAAACCAATTAATTCTTTCAGTTTTTCAGTGGTATGTTCAACAGAGCTTCAGAAGTATTTCCAAAGAAATTTCCAACCTTTATTTACCCTTTGTAGATAAATTCACTTTGCTTTTTTCATGTTCTTTTTGTGGTCCATTTCTAGCAGTCATCCCCAGTTCCCTGATGAGCATTTCACAGGAATAAGGGGGTTTTCTCTACATGTCACAGAATATTTCGCAAACCAGAATGTCTTCAATCTTTATCACGTAACTTTACAACACAAAACCGATCCTGAGAGATAAAGTACTTCCATCAGGTAAAGACAAAAAAACGTGGTACAAGAGTAGCACATGATTTAATCTTCCTCTTGAAGAGGTAACATCTTCATCTTAAATTGAATACTTGAATTAAATTTATAAATATTTTTAAATAACTAGAATAAAAAATTCAAAAGTTTAATGACAAGAAAAAGAGAAAAAAGTTGTGGGTTTAGTATGATTATCTAGAATGTATGCATTGTCAGTACAACTATTCTAGTAAGCACAGCCAGTGGTGCTTAACCAGCAGAAAGTCTGCACAGTTAAAGCATTAGTTTTGTTACAGAACTTGGGTAAAGCAAAGTGAATAGTAATGCTGTGTACAGAAATGTTTAATTTCTTCAGTTGCAGAGATTTATCAAGTCCAGTATATAACTTTGGGCTGGAAAAATGATAAAGAAACTTTGCAGGTAGAGAACATTTCTTAACGGGATCCTAAGTCATATTAATAAATAGGGATTTTTTTTTTTTTTTTCCAGTGAAGGTGAACAGGAAAAAATAATAGAGTTGGGTTTTTTCCTCATTATTTGGTGGTCCTTCCTTGAAACTTTCCATACCAAAGCCATTTCTCACATCTGGTTGGAACACAGATCTTTAAGACATTCAAGTAATTCAAATCAGATGTAAAAATCTAAGCTACACTATATGAAATTCAAGAACAATATAGTTACAGGGTTAGAAAAGTCTGCAATATGGCACCTCTTTTAATCAATAACAGCCTCAGCTTCAGTTTGTCTGTAAATACAAGACTATAATTAAGAATGGCCTGCTGCATTAATTATTTCAACACCCAGTGTAGCAAGTTACCAGATTAGTGACACTTTACATCTATAATATTATTAACAATTTCTTATCCCTGTAGTCTAGATGAAGTCCACAGCAATATGGTCTGTATTACATTATAGTCCCAGTGGAAAATATTGAAGATCACTAATATCAATAAGTACTTCCTTATCTCGACCATTTGCAACTGCTTATATTGACTTTCCTTACATTCCAGGAGTTCAGGCTTATACCCAAATGATAGCTGTGAATTTCCATTAACTAAGTCACAACTATACATAATCTAAATTATTTCCAATAAATGTTCCATTAATGCCAGTTATCTGCATTTAATTTCCATTGATTCCAAAAAGCTACTGTTGAGCTTAATTGCGGCTGTAAGAAAAACAGGTTACCGTAGGCATCAGTGGGTCTCCATTAATACCAATGGACAGCTACAGGGAGGGATTGCTTAGTGTCAGGCTGTAGGGAGCGGTGCTACACTCGATTGCGATGCAAATCAATGGCTAAAAATGCAAACAGCTGCAGCTGCTGTTAACCAGAAAAAAGTATTTACCTCATCAACAAATGTGTGCTCCTCTAGGATACCATTTCAGTTGGCCCAAAAATATTTTCGAGGTTTCCTCAGAGTTTAATGTGAAAATAAAAGTGAGCTATTGGAAGCAACGCAGTAGTCCGCCTTGTTCCATTTGAGTTAAAAATGTCATCTGATAAAGAGAAGTTCTAGAGAGAAATCCGTGCAACTTGTTTGATTCTTTTCTTTTCCTTATCATAATTTTATCCATACAAGTACTCTGGCTGACCAAGAGAAAAAACCCAAACCCTTATCTGTAGGACTGTTTCAGATATTTTTGGATACTATAGGTTCATAGCAACACTTTAAACTCATGGAGTTTAGATCACCATTTGAACATAGTGTTAGGCATTTTACACACATCCTCAGAAACTGCCAATTCATGAAAACAAAATATCTGCATAAGTGATGATCCTTTAGAAGAGAAAAGCAAAAGAATCCTCTTACTGAAAAATAAATGGTATTACATTTTCAGAATAACATTTTCAATTTTGCATTGCAATTTTTTTTCTACTTTCCATACTATTTCAAGTGGAGATCTAAATGAAATATTTTGGTTTTATTCGAACAAATCCCTTGGTTGACCAACAATTATTTTATTCATAATCATGCTTTGTCAAATCTTTTTGAATTGTTTTATTGCTTTCATTAGGAGTGGAAATAAAACTCAACCATAAGACATTCCCCAAGAATGAAAAATCTGGATCTCACTGGGATTTGGTTGGAGTATTCTTTTCATTAGCTTCATTTTCTGAATATGTTCAAAGTCTTATCCAAAAAGGCCCTCCAAGCCATTCCTGTACAAAACTTGACGCACATCCCACATTGTACTTTGTTCAAACCTCATGTCTTTTATGAAATGACAGTGGGGAATGGCTTTTCCTAGAGTTTTATTACAGCCTACTGTTCTTTAACAGTTCTGCAGTCACACAGCAAATACAACACGCTTTGATGGTATAAATTACCATTGGACCTAGGGCTCTCAAGAATCAAAGGGAGTGGGGTAGCTCTTATTCCATCTGCATCTCCAACGCATTCTGCAGAAGGTTCACCTCTGCCCCAGCTTAGAGCACATCACTGCAGCCAAATCTCAAGGTGACAAAGCGTTGGGTAGTAGTTACAAACTTTGCATCTGAAGGTGACACCTCTAAGAACCAAACCCAGATGCTGAGAGTTGTGGGCTATGGGTTCAGAGACTGAGCTGAGCCTCTCCGGCAACCCTGACAGGCAAACCTGCCTGACAAGGAGCTGATGCGCACACCCTGTAGAGGACTGATGCTGTCAAGAGCTGATGTAAAGAACGAAAAGGAAACCACCTGCAGTGCACAAAAAGAAGAAATTTTATTGGTCTTAGAGAACTTATCTCCTGAAACCTTATCTATTAGCTATTTACAAAGACACAGACATCAGTGGTGATAGATATTATCTGCACTTCCTTTCTACTGCTTCTCTTTCAGGTCAACACTACCTCTGCCTAGTCTGCGCCTAGTCAGCTAGCCCTCACTCAAGATCCAGTCTCAGCAAGTCTCCTGTAATGCACCCTCCAGCAATTTGACAGGGGCAGGGTGGTTCCTGGGACATCAGTGTCTACACCCACTCTCTAATGTCCCTGGGATTCCTGAGTACATTTAATAGGTCTGGCAGATGACAGTCCTTAGACATGTTCACCATTTCACCCTAGGATCTCTCAGAAAGAAAGGAACAGAGGCACTCAGCAGTAGCATTTATCCCAAGCACAGGTTGAAAATGTGCCATCAAGTATTTCATGCAAATCCTAGGCATTAACCAGAGAACAGGTAAAGCAAGTAAAGCCTAATTTATTTATAGTTCTTCTAGGGCCTTCTAATTTCCTCTTTCTGTGTGGTGTGTGTGTGTGTAATGCAACAGAGGCCATCTCACCCTATAGCCATACTTGAACCCAAATTTCTCAATGGAAACCTCTTTTCATGTTCTTGAATCCCAACCTGTTTCTCTTGTAAGAGTCACAGAGTTCCACATCCTTCACATGCAGCAGACATGAGATTAAAGTCCTTTTTTTCTCCCTGGCAGTGCAGCTGAGTGTAACCTTATCCATAAAAGCATGCGGAAGAGCATATTACAGACAAGTAGAACAGAATGAAAGCAAAATTCACAGATATTAAAGGAAAGTCAGTGTGAGGTCACAGTTATCACTTGCTCCAGTTGGTGAAACTCATCCTGCACTCCGACATGGCACAACAGATCAGAAGATCCACTTCTTTATGCGAATAATTTTTATTTTATAAACAAATATTTATATTTTATAAATAAATAAGGTTTTATTTATTTATTATCCATTTAGCATCTCCTAGTAGTGCTCACACGTGTCAAGCCCATTTTCTCAAATAATTTAACATCGAAATCACAGACTGTGAGCAATGTTTTGTTACACAGCACCAGATAAGGTCATAAATGTTTTTCTCATAATTCCCTTTTCAGAGTTTCTCAAGACCTCTGGATATTCAAATCGCCCCTATTAAAAAAAATAAGTAAAATTTCTTTTGCTCTGCAGCCTCCAGAGGTTTGAACCTCAACAATTTGACCTTCGGTTATAAAATCTTCAGTTTTCCAGGCTCTGCAACCCGGAAGCAAAGACTGAGGATTAGTTAAGTACTGGCTCATGAACAGCTGCTAGTTCTTGCAATGCCACAGCTTTGCAGTATTCCTTTCACACTTAAATTACCTTGGAAGCCCTGCCCAGTGTGGCAGGTGCTCTCAGGAGATAAGCAGCAATGTGAAAAGTTTGGAAACTTCACCCATTGTACAATAAACTTGACATCTAATCTACTACTTAGGATTGTAACACACCCAGTAGAGTTAAACCAATTAACCACTGCAGGTCCATGCATCGTGCATCCCCCAAACTTGTGGGAATGAATAAATGGCACTTTTTGGTGTTCTAGACAGCCCAAATTTACTGAACTAAAGATGCTCCATCTACAAGGTTTTCAGTTTTGCACATGCAGACATTCACTCAGCCCTGGACAATAAACTCAGCTGACAGTGGCACGGAGGATCCCTTTCCCAGCAAAGGAACTCCTGGTGTACAGCTCTTGCAGGGATTTGGTCGTACACATAGTATCTCACCACTGAGCTTTATCAAGCCTCACATGCCTTTGAGCATGCGCAAGACTGCAAAATTTGGATACTTCAAAGCTGGGAAAAAAAGGTCATACGATGTTTAAGTACCTTTGGAACTAGGCATTAGTTTACCAAGGGTTTTCATGATTTAGTTCTAGTTTAAAGAAACAGTACTTGAGCTTGACTTCTGCACCAATTTAGATTCCTAATTCTATTTTCTAACCTAGCCCTTAGTGACCAAGGCATGCGAATGAGTGGCAGAGATTAAAATAACCACCTTTGATAATTCTCTAAATTCCTAAATTAAAAGCACTCCTCTGAGATACATAAATGGTTTGCCTGTTCCACATAGACCAGAAAATCAGGACCAAGGTCCAAGAAAAAAATGACATATCAAAACATCAGCTGAAACAGAAGGTTCCAGCTGTTTCAAATGCCACTAAACCACAATGATTATTGCTAACATAAATAAAGCAAAATCTTAATCCATCTTTATCAAGGAGCTGCGAACCATATTTCCCTGTTCTTCCAGTACTTTATGAGAGAGTGCATTTTCACAAGCAAGTGTTACCCAAAAGTAATGAAGAAAACTCTCCAAACCAAATGATAGTTTAGAAAGCCGACATCGGTTTAGTGCAGTGCCGGGTGCCTGGGGAACATCTCCTCCCAGCATACACACTAAACAGAGTTCCTTGTGCTGTATGTATACACAAAACTTTCAGGATTAGTAATTTTCCCAGTCCATCTCCTTTACAATGATTGGTTAGTGATTTACATACAATTATAATACTGCTGACACACTACTTCCACTACTACACATGCTCAGGGGAAGGTCCTTCACCTGGACAAGGGTCTTTTTGACCTATGGGTGTGATTTTTAGTATTGTAATAAGCTTTTCATGAGCAAAGTTCACAAACAGGACAAAATTCTTTAAACACCTACTAATCTACAGAAACACTTCTCAGTTTACAAGGACACTGCTGAGGTACTGATGAGCATGTACCCTCCTGCTTTTGATAAGCAAGGGGCCCATCTTTTGTTATCAAACCTTTCTCAGCAATGTGCACAGAGAAACACATTGAAACCCAGGGTATCATCAAAACAGGTTAACATAGTGAGAGACAGAGTATCATCAACGCAGCTTAACATTTAAAAACATCATTAAAATAAAGAGCATTAACAGCTTAACATCAAGAAAAACAGAGTATCGTCAAAACAGAACACAGTCCAAAACAGAATATTGTCCAAAACAGCACACAGTGAAAAACAGAATGTAGTCTAAGCAACTTAACACAGAAAGTGTTACATTATGCTAAGAGTTAGCCTTTGACACTGTCAGCCCAACACAAAGAACACGAACATCTCGGCTGCTATATTATTCTGAGTTAACCTTTGACTCTTTGGCTTGTCAGCCTGACACAAAGGACAAGACCATCGGGCCCGTAACACACGGAGAAGGATGGTATATTAGTGACCACTTTCTCTTGTACTGTAAAAACTACCAAACACTTCCAAATGCATCTCACAACAACTGAACTTGGTCAATTCATAAAGAGTAGGAAAAAAAGCTGTCAAACCAATGTCTACATTATGTGCTCGCTAAATGGCTTGACTTGTGGTGGGGTTTTTTATTGGACAATGTCACTTCCTTGTGACCGCTACAAATGATAACAGTTGCAAGAGCTTTATGGTTGCTAAACCAAAGGAATGGCTGGAATTTTTTTAAAATCTTTAGGGCTTCAATACTCAGCTCAGGCTGACATTTTGTACTTTAAAAGCTATCTTCAAGCAACTAAATAGGTGACAAAGTACTTCAGAACCAGGCAAGATAAAGAAAAAATAAAATCAAAGCCTGGAAATGCCAACCCACTGCACTTCTGTTACACTTCATGACTGTGGCAAAGGGTTTGGGTTGTTTCATTTGCAAACTCGTGGCTCCCTTCATTCCAGTAACACAAATGCCAATAACATTTCTAAATTAAACCCAGCATCTTCTTGTCCCTTCTATTTAGGGCAGCTTTTTCTCTGCCCCACCACATCTCCAAGCACAATGCCAATTCTCTCATACCAACTGTGTAAACTTCCCTCCACTGCTTCCAAAAGTGCCTTTTTTCCACTTCTGGGACACTCCACTCAAGGAGAAAATTTTCAAGATGTGTTCAGTGAGTAATTTTTTTGCTAGCCAAGCTAAACTGATCACAAAAAGTTCCCCTTTCTTTTTCTCTTGTTTCCTCACAATTATGTTACTCCAAGAACCCTAATTCTAGCTCTTTACAACACAATGGGGGGCGTGGGAGGGAGGTAGAGCACTGAATTTTGATGCTGATTTAAGTGTTACTGCAATTCCTTAGCATTCCAAATGACTCATTACTAATGTCTGAAGGAAAATATTTTTAAGGACACCAAAGAGCATGCCTGCAGCGAGACATGGCACAGGGAAACATGAGTTACCTGGAAAAGAGGGCGCTGTCTTCAGAGCAGTGGAGCCACAGGGCAGGACTATTCAGGTCCGGCAGTGTGATGCCAGGATAAAGAGGTTCTGCTTTTGGGAGCCAGTGTAGTATCTCTCCATGGCAGTTAATGAATGGTGTTTTGAATCACAGTAATTTTCACCAGGACTTATGCTTCTACACCTTTTAGGAGATTTTAATCTCTTGCCTCTAATTGTTTACCCTGGCATTTCTGTGTAGAGTTTGCATCCCTCCAGCAGCTACCAGGAACTCCTTGGAACTGGCATGGGGATACGTTAACAAGGTGCAAAGATTTGAAAAACCAAAAAAGTCATTTTTTTCCTGGACCTGCAGAGAGATTTAGGATGACAGGCTTCTACTTGAAAAGTAGGGATGACAGAGCACTGGCACAGGTTCCCCAGGGGGTTGTGGAGTCTCCATCCTTGGAGATACAAGTTCTCTGGACATATCCTGAGCAACCTGCTCTTGATGACCTGCTTGAGGAGGAAGGCTGGACAAAATGACCTTCAGAGGTCTCTTCCAGCCTCATCCTTTCTGTGAATCTGTGAGAAATACCAAAGTTGGACCACTTATTCAAAAAGGCCAAATAGATTCATGGATGGGATAAGAAACATAGCTGCGTTCTCTGGAATAAGAGGACGTTCCACTGGTAGTTCCAGATCTAAAAATCTGTGTGCTCAGGTAGTGACAGATAAGGTTTGCAGGTAGAGCAATGAGCACGACAGGACTTAATAGAAGCAAAGAAAAAAGGAGAGGCTCCAGTAGCTTTGTCACGTCTTGTCCAATATAAAATTGTTCCTCTGGGCTCCCATCCTAATTCATCTTTCTCCTAATACAAGATACATGGTAGATTCACTGTTCAAGTGCATGAAAGGCTGGTGAAAGGTTGGAACATACAATCTCTATTTCCCCTCAGTAAAATACAACCCCTTGACCTTAGTTAGTAAGGGTATTTTACTGTTTTCCTATTGCAACCAGCCTACACATCTGAAAGATAAGGTAGCTTATAGAGAAAAATATCTCTTATAATTGTTCTGCAAACTATATTGTTCTTTAACATGAACACAACAATGAAGTTGTGTTCATAAACTTACTGTTACCAATATAAATAATTACAAAACCATTAAAAAAAAAAAGTATGCAATAACCAAAAGTATAAACCCATCACGAGTAAATAGCACTCCATAACTGAGGCTCTGAATTATTACTGCCTCACCAACACAGCTGCCGTATCCAACTGCATAAAATCCTCCACTCTACAAATTAAATTAATCGGATAATTAAGAAAGCTTATGTTTAGTCCACAAAGTGAAACCACCATCACTCTAGCATGAGAATGAACGTACATTTTAAAAAATGGTAATGTTTCCATCCCCTGGTGTATGTGATCCATACCTCCCTGCTCTCTATCCATTTGAAGTCGCACGCGTTGAGAATGCAGAAGCTGAGCAGCTGCTTTGCTCTCCGTAACAGCCTCAGATGCTCTGCCAGCAACTTCATGTCTCCATTAAAAAATCTTCAGGGCTGGGACTTTGGCTTCCTACTGATCTGCAGGATACTTTATCCCTACAATAAATAGAAAATTGCAGATTAACAGTAGAAGTCTTGATGGAAAGACAGCCCATGGCACATAGGCATACAGGGCTTGCACTTGGACCTGTCTGGCAGGGCTTGTTTGGTACAGAGAGGGGCTAAGACAGCAGCGACTGTTCACAACAGTTCTTGACCACAGCAGCTCCTGCGCCGCAGGGAGAGGAGCGGGCCTCGGTGGAGCGGCAGCTATGCTTGTCCCTGCGGGGCTGGCAGAAGGGGAGATAACCAGAATTACCAGCCGGATCGCACAAAGGTCACCCATACCCCACACCCCTCTCTGCTAGACTAGAGAAAGGAGGCAAAGCGCAGGAATAAAATTGAAATCCAGCGTGTATGATACAGCTCATAGCACATGCTGCTCCTTCTCCCTGTTTTTGCAGGCAGTTGCCTGTGCGTGTTCATATGTCTGAGGTTTAAGCAGCGCTCACGTACCCCTGTGCCTGGGCAGGCTGGGCTAGAAATACTCTCCTAGTTGAAAACAGGATTGAGGGAGAGGGGAGAGTACATTCCTTTTCCCTTCCACTCCTCCAAGCCTTCCATCATCTTTCTGTTGGCAGCCTTCCTTCCTTCCTGCCCAGATTGCCCCGCTCGTGAACATGCCCTGCCAGTCAGGAGCGATCTGGATGTCTGAGGATTGCTGTCAGCTGCCCGCCCTTCTGAGCAGCAACGTCGCTCCCGCCGCTGTAGCTGAAGATAGAGCCTCGCCTCTGTGTTTTCTTACCTTGTGCCAAGAGATATCTGTTATAACTCCTAAAATATGTTGGCTGCACAGCGTTGCCCAATTACCTTCACGTTGCATTAGCTCTATAAATAGGACAAAAACACACCTATCTAGAAGATGTAAGAGAATTACGCCTGTATGCTTTATTCTGAACGGCATCTCCAAAGCAGCTGCTGGTACTTTGCCCGTTGCATTTTACCCGTGATATCTCAGCATCTGCCAGCAGATTCTGTGTGCTGCATACAGATGGCCAGGTGTTGTTATCACTCCACCGCATGCCTGCGTCCAGTAACAGTCCTGCTCCTGGCAAAAGTCAATCTTTTCTCATCTCTCAGCCCATGTTCATCTTCGCGTTGTTTTTTTAATCAGTCTACGGTTAGCTGAAGCTCCTGCCATAAATCAATGATTTTCTTTCAATTCTTGTTAAAGATTTTTCATTTTCATAAATTTGCGGCACGTTGCTTAGAAGCTGCTAACAGCACCCTTTTCTCTCATTATCAAATCAGCAAGGAATGGACTCAATGAAGCAAAAAAAAAAAACATAAACCCAGCACTGAGGACCTTCGGGCTTAAAGGCCTTTCTATCTGCTCCAGACACGCTGCAAATGAAAACACTGTCATTTGCCACCTTGAAAGCTACAGACAAGGTCCTCTCTCAGCGTAAAGTGCCGCAGCTCTGTTTTGGGTCGCAAGCAAGACGTCCTGATTTACACCAGCTGCATACTCGATGCTGTACGCTGCCCACTCTTCAGCTGAGGGAACAGCTAGCTGTGTGTGAATTGCGCCTCAGAGAGGGATCGCTGGATGTTTCTGTGGCTATGTATTTCTAAATGCAAGTTTCCCACACTATTTTTACTTTGGAAGGCAGAATATTGAGGTGTGTCCTGAGTTCTTCGGAGGACACTCACATGGAGGATGTCTCTGTGCCACTGTGCTCAGCGTATCTTAGCACCGTTATTAAATAAAGTTCAGATTGTCACAGGGTTCATTTTACAAGCCATTGGCAAACAGAAAGCAGTCTTAAAAATCCCAAGGCTTTATAAACGTGATAGTTTTAAAAAGGAGATGCACAAATTACATAAGACTCGTGAACATTTGCACTTAAGCGGCATGAGAGGGCAATCACCATTTAGTCAGTGGAGGAAAATGCAGGCTATAACGCATTTTAAGGCAGTTTATTGGGGTGGTTGTGCACACAGCAAGATCTGTGAACTGCACACACCAGAACCAGGCCCGGTTAAAACATCCTTTATGGCTAAAGCCCATGCTCACTACGCATGTGTATTACATGAAAATTTTTCCTTCTCCTTTTCTCCAGTTACCCTTCTGCATGTTTTCGTCTAAATTTTCAGAAAAACCAACCCAAACCATTCTATGTTTCTATGAAAATTGCATGCACGGTTCCTATGATTAAGCATGTAATCAATTAGTTCTTTATGTATACAATTACTGTGACCAGGTTTGCAAAGCTCCAAGCAGCTTTTGCCATTTTTCAATAATTTAGCTCTTTATCATTTATACGTCCACTTTTCATTCAAAACAGTAAGTTCATGGAAATTTAACTCATTTGAAACATATGTGTAGATCCTTATGAACTGCCCAAAAGCATCACAAAGAGAAAGGCTAACCTTGTTGTTAAGGCAGGAGAGCGCGAAATCTGGTTTCTATTCTGAGTTCTGCCACACATTTCCTGCGTAACCTTGGGCAAGTCATGAACTGTAACCTAGCCCGGTGTGGCTGACCTACATGTAGAGCAGACAGAGCCATCCTTACTCCGCAAGGTTATTGAGATGTTTCGTTTGTTAGTGCACAGGAAAAACATTGAAATGAGTCAGTGGAAGGAGCTACAGAAGTATAAGCTATCAGTACTGGTATTCTTTGTAGTCACAGTAACATGACCCGTGATCTGTACTCAGTCATGAGCAGTAAAGGAGCAAACATGGCTGTTGAGAACTGAGCAAAGACAACAGGGAACAACTTCAAGCATGGAGATGAATGAGAACCAAACAGTAATAGTGAGCATGAGCAGACATGTGAGTAATTAACCTTTATACTGCAATTTTTACCATCCTACTTGGTCTTGTCCTTTTACAAATGGCCACAGGGTCAGGAGACATTTGAGAAGAACTGAGCTGGTTAACATGGCACTGACCAGCATGGTCTGACTGACCAGCATGAACTATTCTTCATTAAGCAGGATAATTCTGACAATGATATTCATGTCAGGTATTGGCAAAAAGCTGGGGGAGGACATGGTGTTATTGAACCAATTCATATAGCGGTGTTCAGTTTTAGGGAAACACACCCTCTTTGTTTCCTTATGCACCAGAACATAACTGTAAAGTTAATTCTGTTGCTGTGGTTGTTTTCTTCTTTTTTGAATAAAATTCAGTTAGACTTGCACATCACCCCACTAAATGTTTGGGGTCTGTCCTTGTGGGAGCCATATAAATCATGACATATTCTGAGGGAATACATCTCCTTTTAAAAATTACCTAACGCAGCTGACCTATACATGGCACTTACACTGACATCATTAGGAGTCTAGAGTAGACTGATTGCCCTATTTGCCCCAAATTTATGACTTAATACAGCAAAATGTTCAGTATCCTCAGATCCAAGGAGGATAAAATGTTGAATCTTGGGCCCCATGTAGCAAAATTTTATTTTGATTAACAAAATCTTTCCTTGTGAGAAATGAAGCAAAGCTTTTGAAAATATATACCAAAGACTGTATCTCTGTACCTCTGCGAAACAATTTGATGAGTCTTTATTTCATATGTGATATTCCTTGGGAGGATTTGGAAATCAGAATTAAAAACAAACATAGAACGAACAAAGAAAATTCTGGTCCATTAAGTTCAAGGTTCTCAGAGCTTCGGGCAAATGTTTGAAAAGATGCCTTGATGCAGACTTCTAAAGGCAGTTGCCATCCCGTGAGTCTGTATTCACACTGCAGCTGAGGAAGCAAACCTATCAATAGTATGTTAGAGTTTGCTACGGAGGGCCCTGAACTCCCAATGTCAAATGTTTAGGTGTCCACAGACTGAAAAAGCTGCGAGCTGCTGCAGTGCCTCAGCCTCCTGAATTCCCTGGAATTCAATCCCTGTTTGAATTGGAGCATATCTTTTTGAAAAAGAGATCACCTTGATTTAAAATGTTCCAGTGAGGTAAAATACATTATAAAGTTTGGAAAATTATTTCAATGGCTAATTAAACTCAGTTAAAAATCTATGATGACCAGAAGGGAGCTTCACAGGGGTCCTTATCGACTGCAGAGAAGGAGCCCAGCTTTACTATTTTTGTATGTGAATTACACCTGTGTGAGGTCGATTTTTTTAATCACCGACTGCAATACAAAACCACGCCAACTGTAAAAATCTGGCCAGCAGAATGATTAGAAGAGTAACTCTTTTCTTCCAGGTCTAGTGAAATGTTCATTAAACCTATCAGACATAACCTGAAAAATTGAGATAATAGGACTGTGTCGTGGGAGTAGTTCCACCACACTTTTATCTGGTGTTCATCACATCTGACCTACAGTCAATGGAAAAACACAGGCACTTCTACAACATGATTCATTTGGTTTTAGGCATGCACCTACCTTGGGTTTAGATGGATGAATCACATTTGTAGTATGTGTGGCAGTTAAGAAAGTTTGGGCCGCGAGCAACCCAGAAAAGGCGAGATGAAACAGTGCTACCTGATGGAAAATGATCTGCAAGACAACAAGGTGAAAGGAGTCAATCTTTGCCTCTGATGTGTGGTGTTCCACTGCAATCGCTGGCCACCCCAGTGCTGTGGAGAAATGCCCTAAAGCCACGTCACCACTAGTAAGTGGTGACTCCTGAATGGAGCAGAGAAAGGAGTCAATCTTTGCCTCTGATGTGTGGTGTTCCACTGCAATCGCTGGCCACCCCAGTGCTGTGGAGAAATGCCCTAAAGCCACGTCACCACTAGTAAGGATGGAGCAGCTTTGTCCAGCAAAACCTTTGGAGATGTCCCAACATCCATGCTTCCAGAGCTTTGGGGATATTACTCTGGGCCAGATACAGTTGAGTCCCACTGGCTGCATGTAAGTGCGTTCACTCCTGGAGCTGGAACAGACCTCATGGTTTGGATGAATCTAAAAGGAATCGAGTCCATGTGCTCTGCAATGTGAACCAGAGCACAGCAAGGGAAACAACAGGGAGATTCACTTCAGAAACAAACTCCAGGTGTGTGCTACAGTGTTAGTGTGAAGACATCCCAAGTGTTTTTTCTTCATGACAATAAGGTATGTGGATCTGTGCTCAACACTTGAGGCTATTCCTCGATTAGTGGTCATTATCTTCTCCATCCTAGTCCATAAGCTGCTAGAGACATTCAGTTATACGTTCCCAGAACCAAAGCAAGTAGCCTGCTGCATTTTTCCGTCTTGGGATGTGTGGCTGCTGACTCCTGTCAAATACAGCTAGTAAGTTCAGAACTGAGGTGCTCACTGGCTTTGGATAAAAGTGTCTAGGGAGCTAGTCTAACACCCAGTGTCTGCTAATGACAAATCTGCCTGGGTTTCAAACTATGGTTTAGATATTGCCTTCTGAGCAGGCATTTAGTTGTCTGTGTTTCACTCTGACCTGGATCCCTGATGAAGCTTACAGATCAGATTGGCTTGGTCGAAACCAGATGTTCAGCAAATCTAGGCACTGCAGTACTTCTTTTTCATATAAATTATCTGCTTCATCACAGCAGAAATACCTAATTTCCTCTCTGCTCGGGCTTTTGTAACTCTACAGTCCTCAAAAGCATGTGTCACCTTCCAGTTTGATCTTGAGTAGAATTTCTCCCAGTACTAATGGAGATAACTCTGGGAACAAAGTTCCTTCAACTGCTAGTCCCTTAAAGGAGTGGTCCATCTTTTTTTCTGTGTTGTGCTCATCTACAGGCTCTATAGAGTTAAGAATAATAATAATGCAGAGTTACACAGGTGGAAACTTAAAACAAGAGTTCAGATGAGAAACACAGCTTTCATCAGTGTCTGGGGTCATCACTGGAATGCAAAGAGATCATTTCATTTGTAAAAGACTTAGTAATTGTAGGAGGAATATTGTCTATCCTCTTCTCCACTCTCCAAAGAAATTACCTAATAGTTTCCAATTGAGATGGCTTTTAAAAGAATTTGGGTTTGATTCAGTCATCATCTCAGAATAAGGAAAAGTACTTTACTTTTAAATTGTAATTTTTGTTAGTTGTCTAATGCCAGCTGAAACTCACACTCTTCCTCAACTAACATATGTTCCTTATATTTTTTTCTCCCCCTGATATATATCTACTAACATAAATAGGTGAAAGTAATAATCTTCTGTACTTCTAACCCAAGATCCGAAAAGTTCCTTTAGAAGCTGGATTAAATTTCCAGACAGGGAAGCTGAGGCAGAGGGAGCTCTAGGGCTTTGCCTGGGATCACACGGGAAGTCAGCGATTGACCTGGGAATAAAATCCAGGTGTGCTATTTAATTTCCACATGTATCCTCTACCCAACACTACTGTCCCAGTTCCTTCTCTCTACGGCTGTATCTGATTTCTGGCACTGTCGGGAAAGTGTTATCTTTGTGCAAGGTTCCAAAGCAAAGCAAGTTGTCTTACCTGAATTTATTAAATCTTAAAATGCTGCATTATTTTGCTTTTACAGATGAAAAAATGTTTACTTCACCTGTCCGTTCCTACCACAGAAATGATACTCTGATAAATCTCAGTGTTCGTGATGTCTGCTGTCAAGAGATCGGGTCACTGAAAAGATGAAAAACGAGGTTTAAAGTGGAAAAAAAATGTTCATCTATTAATATGACAAATACAACCGAGGGAGATTTTCTTCCTGAGTCTTCAGATGAGGCTTTCTGAATGTTACCTGCTAACTCGAGTGGCCTGTTGGTGTATCATAGAATCACAGAATGGTTTGGGTTAGAAGGGACCTTAAAGACCATCCAGTTCCAACCCCCTGCCATGGGCAGGGACCCCTTCCACTAGACCAGGTTGCTCCAAGCCTCGTCCAGCCTCGTGTACACATGCAAAAGTACTATTCAGAGTACTTGTCTGACCTACGGAGGAAGGGGCTGTTCCATTTAACGAGGGCAAGGCCTAGCTACAAAGCAGTAAGAATGGAGATGCCACTGACAACAGAGATGCAGGCAGAAGCAACAGAGACTCCTCCTTTCGTCTCCAGACTGATCACAAGGTCCAGGATTCTTTCACACACAGAAAGAAACAATTGCTGGGTGCTTGAAGGAAATTCAGTTGAGTCCCAGATAGCGTAAACGAAGAATCTTTTTGTTCATACAGAAGAATAATATGCCCGTGGCAATTCTTCACCTATATCAATACCGTGTTGTTGGGTATTTTTTAACAGAATTAAGCAAAAGCTTTTACTGCTTCCTCCCATAAAATGCCTTGGGAACTTGCTGCAGATCCTAAGTGTCAAGTTCTTGCCTTTTTCATTCGGTCTCAAATGTATGTATATTTGTCTCCTCCCCAATTAGATAATCTTTATTTTTCATTCACCTCAGGTCTAGCTGCATCACTTTGACCTCTCTGTGAGGCCTGGGTAAATCCTGAAGATGCTGGGCCGCAATTCTTAAGAAGGAAACTTCAAGTTCTTTCCGCTTCACTTCCCCTTCACATGTCTGAGGCAGTTAACGTTGCTGCCCCATAGTCTGCGTGGCAGGAGCTGTGTGCTAGCTGTGGCACCTATTGTCTGCATTTTTCCTCTCGTTAGTCTCCTTGACCTTTTATTGTCTTACTCCTGCAGTGTCAGGTCAGACTTAGTGTAGGTCTCCCTTCACTTAGGACCCCTTTCCTTTCGTGGATCACTAAGCAGGACAATTGCTCTATCCATCTTTTCAGGGTCTATTGTTGAGCCCCCCCTGAGCTGAGAAAGGTTTGATTCACTGGGAAACCATTTTGGTCAAAGGGAAGCCTGACTATGTGTCCTTTTAGGAACTCTGTCTTAATCACTGACTTTTTTATCTGGGATATGAAGAGGATTCAGGAGATCAAAAGGTTTGGGAGTACATGGGTTTGACCACATTTTTCCTGGAAATAATGGGAAACCTCCACTGAAAAATGAGCTCCGTTACAATGGGCAAACAAGAAGGAAAGCCACATAGTGTTCCCAGAGCATTCTGAATCATCAGACCTTCAATAGCTTCCATAGAGAAGGGAAAAAGTAAACAGAAAATGTAAATGGAATGTAATAATTAATGGACCTAAAGAAACAGACTCATTTGATTTGCGCATAATTGGTGCCCTTAAAAAAAAAAAAATAAGTCAAAAGAAATCAACAGAGCAGATGGAGAAGGCTGAAGGCTGGAAGTTCGGTTTGGCCAAGTACGCAACGGACATGTGTGGTTACTCAGAATTAGTAGCTCATCTCACATTTACAAGTGATTATTCATTCAATGGCCCCGTGTATTTCCCAGGACCATGGAATGTTGCAGAGACCTTGCCGGAGTACCACAGCAGAACCATGCTGGTTTTGAAGGCCCCGACTTTGTTGCTAGGTATTCAGCCACATTCTTGCTAATACCTTGAAGATTTCTTCCTGCATGGAAACTTGGACCATTATTTACAATTATGAGGGATTCATAAGACAATCATGAAATTGCAGCTGACTATATTTCCAAGGAAGTTAACCAGCAGCAATCATTCCCATTCAGGTAATTTCTTGAAACAGAGATGTAGAATATTTGATTCAAGGACTTAACAAAAAACAGGAAGAATGAAAGTGCCTTTTTTTCACTGCAATCTAGCTAGAACCCTTTTACCTACTGGTATGCCAAAAAGCTTTTTAAAATTATCGTTTCATTCTTCCTTCAACTAGCCATTAGCTCTGCATTGAGTCAGCTCAAGCCTTTTCAAAAGGCAAAGCTGAATATCACTGTGTAAGGATAAAAGAGAGGAAATGGACTGGTCTTGGAAAGGCAGGTAAGCAAAGGGAGGAACTTGTACAGAAGGTCTTGGAGAGCTGGGCTCGTATGCCTGCTATCAAGAAGGTGAAAGAAAAAAATGTAAGCAGAATCCAGTGCCTCAACTTTTCCCTTTGACCTAGGCAAAGTCAAGAGGGTCATGCCTTTCTCCAGCAATCTACTTTTCCTAGGCATTATCTGTGCCTTTCTTTACTTTTTTTACACTTTTAAGACAAATAATTAAGGATCCTGCTTTGAGAAGTATTGCAATTTAGGCAAAAGTTTCCATTTAAACTTCAGTACCTGCTGAGATCTCTACCTGAGTCAAAAAAAAAAATAAGAGTCAACTGGACATAGTGAGCACCTATGCACTGTTATTTGGATGAGTAGCTACAGCTGGCTTCAAGCAAGGTCAAACTTTGAGACTAAACATTTCTTCTCCAATAAGAAAGTGAGAAAAAAGTCTTTTAAAAAAATAGAAAACTCAGATTAAAATCTTCCCAGCCATGAAGAGTAAAAACTGACATCATCCACATCTCTGATGTTTCAGGTAGAGACAAGCGTAGAATTGAATGAGATGTGAACCGTTCCTGTTTTCTGCAGCTAAAATTCTGAACCTGACATTTCTTGGTTGGAAAACAGACATAATCCTTTTGATATTTACATTATGTATGACGAGGAGAATTCTTTTTTGTTTGTTTGTTTACTGGCAAATAGTCACTGAAGGAATGAAAATGTCTACAGTAACTTTTGCGCCACCTTAATTTGCTCCTGCCATTTGACTTCCCAGTGTCGTCTGATCCCTGAAGGTCAGCAGTGCTGCTTTTTGTCAACATTATCAATGTCCGGGATACTAAATATTTTGTTAATATTAAATAAATATTGCATTTACATATAAGAGGAAGGGAAAAAGTGATCCAACCATTTCCTGTACTGTAGAAAAACCTGAATATTGTTTCATTGAATTGTGACTGACTCGTCATCAAATTTCTGCTCCAGGAGAGTCTTTAGTCTTGACCCTTAATTACACTAAATATTGATTTTTTATTAATGAGTCTCAAACATATGAGGGAAAAAAAGTGATCGGTGAATGAGAACACAAGTATATTGTAGTCCTGGTGGAATCATTATAGCTGCAGTTTCAAATTCCCAAAGGCAGAGAGCAAGTACTGTGGGATATATTTCAGCTCTATCGGGGAAGCCCTTTGCAAACTGGAAGTGCAGTCTCACGTGGTTATGCTTATTTGGAAAACTGTTGAGTTTTATGTACTCTTTAAGCTTGGCAAAGAGAGCTTTGCTGAATATGTCTAAAGATCTACCCACCCCAGGTTCTCAGTATGCATCAAAGCCTCCAAATTGCACTCTACAAGTTACTTTCTCTTTTCCCCCTTTTGATGGTTATATTAGAGAAAACTGATCCACAGCTTGTAACTGTGGTGCATCTTGCATGGTTAAAAAAGTTAGGTCAAAAACATCCCAGAGGAAATACCTTTAAGGGAGAAAGAAGTATTGTTTTCCATCACTCTGGTGACTAACACTAAGGTTACTGGTAGAGGTTTCCTTCAGGAGGACTCTAGGTTGTTTGACACCCACTGAGCATAGCTCGGGTGAGCTGCCACGCTTCTTTCCCTGCGAAAGCAGCAAGTTGTCCTACGCATCCTTACTGTCCAGTCCTTCTTGACGAGTAACTTCCGTAAAATCCATTATGAGCCCCAGGAGAAATTAATTCCCCTGATAGAGAATCAGCTTGAGAATTTAACTTAGCATACCCAATTTGTCCCACATAATCTGGAAGTTCTCATACTGCCTTCTGTGTCAGCAGATTGGTGGAAGCAGGGCCTCCAACAAAGTCATGGTAACAGGAGGAGGGTCACCTCTTCCATTGGCACATCTGATCTGGAAGAGGATGATTTACTATCTCCACCCCAAACTCCTATTGAAATGAACAATCCCGTTCCTCACAAAGGACTAGTGACTCTGCTGCATAATTAACAGAAATGGTATTACGGTCAGTTATAGTTAGAGATGTAAGAATTATAATTTGATTGAGCTAATTGCTTCCAGAGGGGGAGGAAGTATGCAATATTTGAAAATCAATTTTCTTTTCCCCAAATAATACCATCTGCAGAGATTTAAATGTCAGGTGGAACATCGTTTGTTATCTATGCTTTCTTGTAAGCCTGTATATTTTCTGTCTCTTTTAATTCTTTTCTCCATCTATTGCTTCATGCTAATAGCTTCTGTAGTAAAATGCAGTACATACAGGTGGGCAAAATGACTCCGTATTCTGAGTAATTAGTGGCAGTTGGTAACTAACCATTGATGTTGTATTCAGCCTTGTAATTTCCTAATCTTGAGACACTGAGATAACGCAAACCTGTATGAACTCTTCTTTTGTAACAGCTGGACCACTAGCTGGTTAAAGTCAAAGGAAAGATTCCCATTAACTTTAGTGGTCTGTGAATCCAGCTCGCTATATATATAGAAGGGCCCTGAAAACAAAGTTTTATTTTTTAATGTATTGTCTCATTTGTTGAATAGCATGGCTTACTGCCCAGTGTTATGGCAGTTCACAATGACTATTCTTCCCACCCATTCTCCTTCTCCTCCTTCCATTAATCAGTGATGGGTCGGATTCAAATGTTTGGGAAGTTCTGTCTGGTTTTGATGTGACGGTACATAAAAATATCTACAGAGTAGTTATTAGGGTGCTTGGTGTGGCTGCATTTGTCCTGGGGAAACCTCCCCCTCCTCTCTGGGAGCAGCAGCACATTTTGTGGGAAGGTTGGCAGCTCTACAAGGTCTTCTTTGAGGCAGGCTCCACTCCCTCTGCCCCAGTGGTACATCCATCATTTTTGGTTTTCCTTTCCAAAATGCTTTTCACAAAAGTCACTTCCTTGTTTCACATTACTCCATGCTTTGTGAATTCAGACTGAAACATGCTGTGAACCAGTTCCATATCTGGTGTAAATCAGCATCATCCTGCTGCTCTCAGTGGAGCTACAAAATTTTGTATCCATGGAGGATCTTGCCCATGAACTTTCTACACGAAGAGGCATTTTCAGTGGACTGAAAAAGGGTTCATGTGTTTTGGGATGAGATGTTAGCAGGAACAGGAAATGGAAAATCCCACCTAAACAATGAGGTGTTTAACTTCCCAGATATTAATGTTTCTGTTCTCCCCAATGAGATAATTGTAATGATTTTTTTTTTTTTTTTTTTTGTTCTGATACCCATAGTGTCCATTTCTGGGGACTAGAAATTGGTGCAGAGCAAAAAAAGATCAGGCTGTTGACTGCATAAGAGAGCTCAATTAGTATCATGAACTAACCCTATGTAAAGGTATACTCCCATTTCCTTATATAACTCACCACCCCAAGCACCTTTTTAAAAAGTTGCTCAAAGTTTATTCAAGGATGCATTCGGTTAGATTTACAGCATTTGTCACTTGCTGGCCAAAATTGACATAAGGGATTTCAATGTGCTGCTTTTAACGTGGTGACACTGCCTTTAATTTAGCGTAAGTGATTATATATGTTTGACTGTCAAATCACAGTACGTAGCTTTTGTGGTTGGGGGCTGAACCTCTTCCAAACCAGAACTCCCATGGGTATAATTATATTGTATTTTCATTATATAAACTTTATTTTTAAGACTGAAAACATATGAAATGATTATGGGAATGTGCATTCTATACAACACCACCACGTACTTGAGGGAAGAGAAGCTTATAACATAAACCAAATGTTGTCATTAATATACAGGTACAAGATGCATCCATGTGACCCGTGAAATTAATGATGCAATAGAGGGACCTGAAAATACTTGCAATTGCACTTCAGATTGAAATAAATGTATAGCAATCTTTATTTTGCATGAAATAGCACCTATTGGTACCCTGGAAGTAGGATGTCAAAGATTTACATCCTGTGGCTGAGCAGTACTTGTAAAACCAAGTTAGGTGTTCCAAAAATATCTTTCAAAGTGATACTTCAAAAACATTTTATTACTTCGTTGATACATTTAAGCCGTGCAAATACAGCTCTGTTAGAGGACTATTTTAGAGACCTATTTTTTCCTGGGACAACTATTCTGGTGTTTTGCCCTAAAACTGCACACTGGGATTATGTCCTTAGTTTAATTGCATTGTCTTCTGTCACAACCCAATGAGAACCTAATTCCAGTTTGAATAGGTGCCACAGAGACCAACATTTTCAGAGATCTGCAACAGGATATTATTTAGGGCAGGATCCAAAATTATATCCAACAGCTAGGTCTGGCCAGGAGGGATAAACTGTGCAAGTTCTGAGCAAGCTGTCATCGCAATCATATCCACAGTCCATATTCATTCGTAGATTATTTTTTTATTAACAAGGCTGTCAAGCATTGTCCCTATATTATAAATGGAGAACTGAATCACCATGTTGATTAAGTGACTTATCAAGAATATACTAAACATGTCCACATAATTCAGCACTTGAATTCGATTCTCCTTCTGCACCCTTATTCCATTACCCTAAATAATAAACTGTCCTTTATTTCAAATATCTTTGGTAAGTCCCTATGTAATCTAAGCTTTTTTTTCTCTCTGCCTCAGTAACTTTTTCTTGACTAATAGTCATTCTCTAAAAAAAGGAATCCTCAAAAGAAATAAAGACTTTAAAGAGTATGTAACTACAGGCCAGTCAGTCTCACATCTGTTCCTGGCAAGATCAGGGAGTGGATGCTCCTGGAAACCATGCTGAGGCACATGGAGAATGACGAGGGGATTGGGGACAGCCAACATGGCTTCACCAAGGGTAGATCGTGCCTGACGAACATGGTGGCTTCTACGATGGGGTCACGACCTTGGTGGATAGAGGACGGGCAACTGATGTCATCTACCTGGACTTGTGCAAAGTGTTCTACACCATCCCACATGACATCCTTGTCTCTACATTGGAGAGACATGGATTTCATGAATGGACTGCACGGTGGATAAGGCACTGGCTGGATGGTCGCACTCAGAGAGTGTTAGTCAACAGCCCAATGTCTGAGTGGAGACCAGTGATGAGCTGTGTTCCTCAGGAGTCGCTGTTGGTTCTGTCGCTGTTGAACATCTTTCACAGTGACATGTACGGTGGAATCAAGTGCACCCTCAGCAAGTCTGCTATGACACCCAGCTGTGTGGTGTGGTCAAGACATTGGAGGAAAGGGATGGCATCCAGA
>NW_010262116.1:13091-18268 GCF_000690775.1 Eurypyga helias | reverse complement strand
GTCCCATGGACTTGTGCACCTAGTCAGATACATCCCCCCAGCTGCACCATCACTCCCACTCCAGGACATGGAGAGAAAACAGTATGAGAATGCTTATAGGTCAAGATAAAGAGGGAGATAACTTACCAATTACTGTAATTTGCAAAACAGACTAGACTTGTGGAAATTAATTGCATGTATCACCAATCAAAATATATTTGGCTAGTAAGAAACAAAATCCAAATTAAAACACCTTTTCCCATCTTTCTTTCCCAGATCCATCTTTATCCCTTCACTTGTGACTCCTCTCTCCTCGAGGGGCACAGGGGATGGGGACAGAGGATAGAATACCGTAAGAGACTGAGCAAGGTTCCTCACATCTCACAGTCCCACTCTAAGAACACTCTTTTTCTTTCCCCTCTCTCTTTCCTATGAATTTATAATTGGGTTTGCTGTTCGGTGTTGGTTTATTTTGTTGTTTTTTTTTTTTCCTGTGTTTTGTTAAATACTATATCCTATTATATCTATAAAATGACATGCAAAGCCTCCCTGAAAAAAAAGAGATGAGGACACAGATAATTGTATTCAAGAAAAACTCCATTAAGGAAAGACTTACTTTCTCTGTCAAAATAAAATCTCTTTTTTCATTGGAATTTAACATAAAAGCATGTCCAAGGTCAATATCAAGCTTGCAAAATTACATCTACTTTCCTAGACTTGACATAATCCAGTTTCACACCATCACATGAAAAGTCTTGGTATGACAGACAGTTTGCTACCATTAGGGATGATTAACAGAGAGTTGTTCTTATCTTAGACCTCCCTGAGTCATTTGACACATCTGTCATATTTCCAATGGAACATTTTAATTTTGAGGAACATCCAAAGGATATGATGGAAAATGGTACAAAAGATCAACCATCTCTCTGGTCTTGTATGGCATTTAAATGAAGTCATAAAATTATATAGACTCATATCCACAACCTTTCACCATACATATGTCTACACCACTCCAGTAGGTATCACACAATATTTGGAAAATAAGTCCAGGTCTTAGATGAAAGACAGTCTGTTGAAATTAAAGTCAAAAAGTTAAATGATGATTCTGATGAGCAAAGAAAAACACTTTAAAACGTTGCTAGTAAGAAACAGCTGTTGGCTGAAGAATACATATCAATCTTTGGGCAACACAGTATATAGTTTATCACTCTCTCTGCATTCCTTGCTGATTTTAGACTCTTACCAACCCACACTTCTGAGTGATGACTTCTGTTTGTCACCAGCTGCCCAAAGAGACTTAACACTACTCTAGCAATAACTGTGATAGTCATGATTTTCTCCCTTCTTTGTTGAGTTAAACCCATGAAATATAGCTTGGAATTAAATCATTAATTGCAGATACTGTCTACATTGGATCTGGCATGTCCAGGAGACATAACAAACATAATTGCCTGGTTTTATCACTGCCTGTCATTAAGCACTAAGTCAAATTCAGAATCCTGAGTCAAATTTATGGTCGCCAAGGGAGGGAAGATGTATTTATCATGTCTAACCTTAAAATTTTGCATCATATATATATTCATGTGTTTCAAGTGTCTTTATAGCCATTGGAGAGGAAGAGGCACTTTTAGAAAACAGTTTGTGAGACTGTGATCAATAGCTCTGGACTCCTGACACCACTGAATTTTCTGTATATCTATGAAGTTCATGGAATTTAATTAAATTATTCTTCAATAGTACAATGAGCTCCCCTAAAAGCGGACGATCATAACGAACCTCTCCATCTCTTATTTAATTTGCTTGATGTACCATCTCTGTTATGAACACATAGAAAAGAAAAAAACTCACAACTTTCTAATCAAAACACTTCACTGCATATATAATTCGTTCCCCTGGGAGAGATGAGCAAGAAAATGAGCTACAGTTGACACATGTTAGTCACTTTTCTTAATGTGCTAATGGAAGATACTCCAATATTGTGGGTGATGAGGGCTGCATAAGAATTAATGGAATAGAATAGAAACTGCTTGCTTACAATGGGCAGACAAGAGATGCTGAATAAGACTGGATTTATATTATCAACTACACTGCAGTCAAAGCTGTTTCAATGAAGATAAATGAAGAACTCTATCATCTTACTTTGTAGACTTATTTAACCAACAGACTGTCTTCTCTATGATTTGTGATGGCTTTACACATTAGAAACTAACTGAGATATATCATGACTGTCAAATCCTGGTATTCCTGTGGGTTTCACATACAGTACAATAGTACCACTTTCATTATCTTTGTGTTACAGATAATGGATAATAAACCATCTTACAGTACCCAAAGGAAAGTCTCTTGGAGCATAGAAACACTCTTAATATATGGAATACATTTTAAACCTTTCTTTTCTGAAGAAGCCTTTGAATCAAAATAAAGATGAATTTATTTTTTAAAAGCTACTCTTGCCCCTCCTTTTTTTTTTTTTTTATAAAAGAGAAAGACTACTTAAACTACCCCCAACAGTAACTGTGTAGTTATTCTCACTTACAAGAGCACTTACTTTTTAGTAGTGGGAAAAGGTTAAAGGGCTTAGGAGTCCAAAAAACTAGCTGGACAATTCCAACTGTCAACAACATCAACTGATTTTCTACTACTCCCATTTGTATTCTACCTCACTGGTTACCTTTTGTATGTCACGTCCTTCTATCCTTGTTCTTCCTAGTGCTGGTCTGTTATTGTTTTTCTTCCCTTGACCCACAGTAATTTCCGTCTCTTTTCCCGACCTCATATACCTCTCTACACCTCATAAATTATCCTTCACTCCGGTCCTGTAATCCAAAATGAGGAGGATTCACACGACACCTTTTCATAACCGTCTAAAACAGGCAACATCCAGAGTATTCAAGCACATCTGTGGAATGGTGCAACAACGTTTGGTCATAAGACAACATTTCAGTTAGCTGAAAATTGAGAACAAGGCCTGTCTTGGCCCTCTCTATAGCCTGCTATGCACAGTTCTGAGCTCTGCCTGAGCACTGTTCAGGCAGATACTGACTTGCCATAAGCTCTGTGTCATTTTGCTAGTCATGTGTGGAAACCTTAGACACTTTCAGGCAACCCAAGTGGCATTAGATGCCCATGTTTCTTCCTACCCCTCATTTTTTCTGATATCTCTTCTACTGTGAAGTGGCTCCTTCACACTCAAGCTGGGAAGGATATTTTTGCTGAGATCTGTATGTGTCTGAGATGCATAATGTGTATTCCATATTGTGTCTGCCATATCTATAAATCTTCATTGTCTGAAATGGCTCTTTCAGCTATGTTGAGGAGTCAGAAACACATGCGTATTCATTACCAGCACGAAAAATCTAGGCAACATTCAGGTGCCATAAAAGTGTAAAGGGTTATATGACAATTGAAAGTTTCCATGTCAAGTGTCATTGTGTGCTTTTGGATATTCCATCTGTCCTCCACCAGTTGATCCAGCAAACCACAGATTTGTAACTTTCTGGTATCTCAGACAGGTACTCTAGGCACTGAAACTAGCAGTCGTAGAGTTTTACTGTTGAAAACCTGGGATTCTAGATATGGATTTCATCTAGGCAACATGGAACACTTCCCTTGGGCCTGTAAAACAGGAACCTATTCATACTTCAGGCTTACACTGCAATCAGTAAGTGTTTCTATAGTGCAATTCAGTCAACAAAAGGTCTGCAATGCATTCTGAAGGAATCTGTCCTCAGTAACTGGCAAAAAGCTAAGGATTTCTATCTTCATGTGTTTCTGGTAAGTATAGGTTTAAGCTGAGTGGGATGGAAGGATGATCCTAAGGATGGATCTTGAAGTTTAATTGCTGATATTAACTTTGGCTAATAAGAACTCAGTTTTAGATTTGGGTGATTGAGTTGAAAGTTAAGGTTCCTATATCCATTATAATCCTTTTACTAATTAAGCCCTTAGTTGTTTATTCATTTTAAATTGAAAGCATGGAGGTTTAGATTAGATATAAGGAAGAAGTTCTTCACAGCGAGGGTGGTGAGGCACTGGAACAGGTTGCCCAGAGAAGCTGTGGATGCCCCATCCCTGTCTGTCTTCAAGGCCAGGCTGGATGAGGCTTTGAGCAATCTGGTCTAGTGGAAGGTGTCCCTGCCCATGGCAGGGGGGTTGGAACTAGATGATCTTTCAGGTCCCTTCCAACCCAAACTATTCTATGATTCTATGATTTATTTGGTCAAGAATCCATCAGGGTACTTCAGCCCTATATCTCATTTTAAACAAACTGTGCATGTGTAAAAAGTAGCTGGGTACCTTTCAGGATTTGTGCCTTTTGAAGAAATCTATACTAAGATGTGTAAAGAAAACAAATTTTACTGCTACAGTTCCAGTGGTACATTCCTGCATATGGGTGGGTAAATAAGAACAGCTCATCTAATGTTTAAGTTTTATATTAATTCTATATTTAAATTACATATTTTCCCCAATAGCTCTGGGGTTTACCAAATAATTTAGAAGCAATTACTTAAGAAGGGAGATTTTTAACTGCAGACATTTTATTTAGTAAATTTGTCCACTTTCCCACATCAGTGTAATGCTCTCAGTACTGAAGGAAAATAAGAACAACATAATAATAACACCCAGCTTCTTAATTCATGGAAGGATAGGCAAGGAAAAAAACTGCTTGGAGCTGAAAGTATTTAGATTCTTTCATTGACTATAGCTGATGAAATTAAAAAATAAGACTCCAGATGTCTAAAAATAGGGAGGATTGGGAGTTTTTTCTTGTTTGTTTAAGATTTTTTTTTTTAATCCTATTGTCAGTTAACTACCTAGGAGGTTCTAACATATAGATACAATTTAAGTATAAACCTCTGCCAATGTAACACATGATGTCATTACAGAAGCCCAGAGGAGGGAATCAGAAATTATCCCAAAATTAGATGTTAATTAGAAATATCTTCAAAATTATGTGCTGTGTGGGAGATACGAAACCACTGCATGCAATGAGTTAGAGTAGCAGTTCCTACCCTTCCCTTAGCAAAGAACTGGGCAGAAGCTGGATGTTCAGTAGAGATGTGGAACTCTCTGTGAATACAAAAAAAAAAGAAACAATCTTTACCCCAAAGTACTTACAGTCGGATTAGGGAAGGGAAGGGAAGGGAAGGGAAGGGAAGGGAAGGGAAGGGAAGGGAAGGGAAGGGAAGGGAACCCTT
>NW_010262116.1:12800-13037 GCF_000690775.1 Eurypyga helias | reverse complement strand
AGGGAAGGGAAGGGAAGGGAACCTTTTCCCATTGTTTATGTTTGTGGTTCCAGGTTCCACTAAACACTTCTGGCAGCAGAAATTGGTGTCCAAAGATCAGACTTTTTTAAAAATTTATTTTCTTCTGTGGGTTTGTATATTATCTGGCAGTGATGCAGAGCTCAATATGATGGAAAAAGCAGGGATATGTCATTGGAGGGTTAGGCAGGGTGTCAAACTGGAAATCTCATGAGTCTG
>NW_010262116.1:0-12782 GCF_000690775.1 Eurypyga helias | reverse complement strand
GGGAAACAAGACAGATCAGGGAGAAAGCCAAGTTGGTTGATTCTTAATTGATCAAGGCAAATGTTCCTTCATTAAGTCATTTATTATAGCCAATTCTTTGATGTCCAAGTGACAGGTTGTGGGTAGGACTTAGGCTACAGACAGGGCACTGACAGCACCTAGCATGTCACTACACAAGGATTTACAGGAAGCACTAACTCCTATGAACAAATAACTATATGAGATTTAGGAGGGAAAAAAATCAAAAACAAAAACAAAAAAACACATTCCACATAACTGGAATCAGTCAGAACGGGACACAGTTGTGGGAGCAGTTCCTGCCATGGCTTAGTGTTCCACTGAGGTGAGCAGAGGGCTTGCCGGACCCCAGTGAGCAAAGAAGGAGCAAGCCAGACCGCGTGGTACCAGCAACCCCTGCGAGGGTGGCTGATGTCACTCGGGGGCGGTGCCAGGATTTAAACCCTCCCAGAGAGCACCAGCGAGCAGAGCAGACATTCAGGGTGTGGCGCGGCAATTTGCATGGCAGTGCAGGCAGGCAGGGTGAGAAGGCAGAGCGCCATCCCCTCTGGGCTCAGGACCACACCTCGCCCAGTGGCATCACCCTCCCAGAAGAGAAGAGGACATAGTGATGGTCTCCACCCGGCCAAAAGCTACTGCCAGAAAGACCGTGAGAACCCAGCTGGAGCCCCTGCACAGACATGCAATTGCCCAGGGCTCCGGCTGCAGGGAGTGCCTAGGCCTGGCACTGGGACCGGAGAGCAGCAGTGACAGCTCCTGTGTATGGGGTGAGCAAATCGATGACCTCTGATAGCAGAGCTGAAAAAGGAAGTGTAAAACCTAAGAAGCATCAGGGAATGTGAGAGGGAGATGGATTGGAGCCCCACACTGCCATTCCTGAGGGAAAGGCAGCACACGGAAACTCCACAAAAAACACAGGATACCCTACCCTCTCACCACCAGGCAGGAAGAGGAAGAGACCTGGGAGATGGGGAGAATGGAAACAAGTCCCTGCTCGAGGTGGCAAGCGAATCTCCTCACGGCCTCCCTCCCCTTCCCAGTTGCCTTACACAACAGAGACAGGGCTCTGGAACTCGAGGGACAGGCTAGTGAGAATATGGAAGAAGATTCACCCAGGTTGTGACCCAGGCATTCGGATAGTCTTGCGCATTAAGGCTTTCTCTGTTAAGAAAAAGAGGATGGTGATTTTTGTAAGAGACTCCCTTCTGAGGGGAAGAGAGGGCCCCATGAAATAATAGAGTTCTCAGTTCTAGATGAAGTAAGGAAGGCGGTCAGCAAGACCGCTGCCATGGACTTCTGAAAGGCATATTTTGTTCTGTTTGCAACACTGGTTGAAATAGTCCTTTGGGAGACTGTCCTCAAAGACAAAGGTGTCCAGCAAGGCTGGTTGTCCTTCAAAAACAAAGTCTTAAAGTTGCAGGAGTGAGCTGTCCCTATGTGCTGTAAGGTGAACCATCGGGGAAGACGCCTGGCCTGGCTGAACAGGGAGTTTTGCTGGGACTCAGGGAAAAAAAGAGAATTTATCACTCCTGGAAGAAGGGGCAGGCAACTCAAGGAGAATACAGGGATCTCGTAAGGTCATTCAGGGAGAAAATTAGAAAGGCTAAAGCTCAACTTGAACTAAATCTGGCCACTGTTGTGAAAAACAACAAAAAATGTTTATACAAATACATTAGCTACAAAAGGAGAATCAAAGAGAATCTCCATCCTTTACTGGATGGGGAGGGGAAGAGTGACAAAGGATGAAGGAAAGGATGAGGTACTGAATGCTTCCTTTGCCTCAGTCTTCAATAGCTAGACCAGTTATCAGCCCCCTGAGCTTGCAGACAGGGATGGGGAGCAGAATAAATCCCTCATACTCGAGGAGGAAGCAGATAATGACCTACTATGCCACCTGGACACTCACAAGTCCATGAGGCCAGATGAGATTCATCCAAGGGTACTGAAGAAGTTGACAAGGGAGCTTGCCAAGCCACTCTCCATCATCTACCAGCAGTCCTGGTTAACAAGGGAGGTCCCGGAAGACTGGAGACTTGCCAGTGTGATGCCCATTTAAAAGAAGGGCCAGAAGCAGGATCTGGGGAACTACGGGCCTGTCAGTCTGACCTCGGTACCAGGGAAGATTATGGAGCAGTTCCTCTTGAGTGAGTTCACACGGCAGGTGCAAGAAAACCAGGGGATTGGGACCAGCCAGCATGGGTTCATGAAGGGCAGGGGCTGCTTGACCAACCTGAGCTCTTTCTATGACAGGGTGAAGCACCCAGTGGATGAGGGGAAGGCTGTGGATGTTGTCTACCTGGACTTTAGTAAAGCCTCTGACATGGTCTCCCATGGCATTCTCCTGAAGAAGCTGGTGGCTCATGACTTAGACGGATGTACTCTTTCCTGGGTCAAAAACTGTCTGGAGGGCAGAGCACAGAACGTTGTGGTAAATGGAGTGAAATCTGGTTGGCAGCCGGTCACAAGTGGTGTTGCCCAGGGGTCAGTGTTGGGTCCGGTCTTGTTTAACATATTTATCAATGATCTGGATGAGAGGTTTGAGTGCTCCCTCCATAATTTTGCAGACAACACTATGCTGGGTGGAAGTGTTGATCTACCGGAATGTAGAAAAACTCTGCAGAGGGACCTGGACAGGCTGGATCAATGTGCTGAGGTCAACTGTATGAGGTTCAACAAGGCCAAGTGGTGGGTCCTGCACTTGGGTCACAATAACCCCAGGCAGCGCTACAGGCTTAGGGAAGAGTGGCTGGAAAGCTGTCAGGCAGAAAAGGACCTGGGGTTGTTGGTCAATGGCCCGCTGAATATGAGTCAGCAGTGTGCCCAGGTGGCCAAGAAGGCCAATGACATCCTGGCTTGTATCCAGAACAGTGTGGTCAGCTGGAGAAGGGAAGTAACTGTTCCCCTGTACTTGGCACTGGTGAGGCTGCACCTCGAGTACTGTGTTCAGTTTTGGGCCCCTCATTACAAGAAGGACATAGAGATGCTGGACCGTGTCCAGAGAAGGGTGACAAAGCTTGTGAAAAGTCTGGAAAACAAGACTTATGAGGAGAAAGCTGGGGTTGTTTAGCCTAAAGAAGAGGAAGCTGAGGGGAGACCTGATCGCTCTTTACAGCTACCTGAAAGGCCGTTGTGGGGAGGTGGGTGATGGCCTGTTCTCGTGGGTAACTGGAATAGGACAAGAGGAAATGGCTTTGAGTTGTGTCAGGGGAAGTTTAAATTAGTTATTACAAAAAAACTTCTTCACTATATCTTTGTCAGGCTCTGGAACAGGCTGCCCAAGGAAGTGGTGGAGTCACCATCCCTGGAGGTGTTAAAGGAATGTGTAGACGTAGTGCTTGAGGACATGGTCCAGTGGGTACGGCAGTGTTGGGTTGGTAGTTGAACTAGATGATCTAATAGGTCTTTCCCAACCTTAGTGATTCTGTGATAACTGAGAAAAAACTTACAGACTTCCCAGAATGTACATAAATTATTGGAAATCATAGAATCATAGAATGGTTAGTGTTGGAAGGGACCTTAAAGATCATCTAGTTCCAACCCCCCTGCCATGGGCAGGGACACCTTCCACTATCTCTCCCTTTACTATTTTATGTTATGATTTTATAAAATAATCTTATTATTTCCAAGCATGTAGCAACCAATTACTGAAGCTCTACTTCTGGTAATATACTATTCATTCACTTCTCATTAATCACCTGTTCCACTGAAATGAACATTGTTTTATTAAAAATCCACTGCAGATACAATCACAGAAATTAAAAAAAAAAAAATCTAAGAAATAACTTGATTTCTTTAAATACTACCCTGTCTTCAAGCTAGCCTACTGCTATCACTGCTAACAGTAGATAGCTATAGCAGATTTGCTTGAAATGTTTCTTACAGCTCTTAGGTTTCACTTATACTAGGTTATCTCCTGATAAAGGCAAGTGAGAAAATTTCTGAGGTAGATAAACTTGTCTTAAGAACACCTTCGTAAGAAATCTGTGAGAATTCTTGGATTTAGCATGAAGTTCTCAGAAAAACACAAAAAAATGAACAATGTTAGACTTTACCAGTAATTTAATGATTTTGTATTAATGACCAGGGATCATTTTACCTTGTAACACAGGATCCTTTGCCCCGAAGTACGATATATTTGGAAAGAAAAATCCTTTCTTGTCCTTTCCTTGCTCACTTTCTAACTTTATTCATACCACATGACTTGTTAGATCAAAGTTTCCATTTTAGTTTCATATACATATTACATGAGTGTCAAGTCCTGACTTTTTGCATCAAAAATTAATGGGAAAAATCATTCTTCAAGTGTCTAGGGCACGTACAAATGATGGTCCCAAGAGGGAATATCCAGAGGTAGATGAGTGTTGGACTGTCAGAAAATGAGCTATTCAGCTTTCCTAAGGGATTTAGATACCCAATCACCTCTAAAATTAATGAGAATTGAGCATACTCAGTCCCTAAATGGCTTTGAAAAGCTTGTCCTCAAAATCTATACTAGTACATAATAATGGCTTATTGCGAGGGAATTTCTAGCTAATCTCAGCACATACATCATAACAGAATATTTTGTTGGTGACTTATTTTATTAAAGGGATTAATTACTGTTTCAGAGGATAACCAATATCTGAATATTTCTGAAATTGTTATTTGCAAAACTAAGACTGCTTGACATACAGATAGATGTTTATATTAGACTTAAATACCTGATTAACACTCACCTCCCTAAATCCAACATTTTAAACATTGCTTTTTAAACAGAATTAAAAATAAATAAATAAATGAAATTGAAGTTGACATAGTACCAATAAAATACTGATCACTCACCACTTATCTAGGGGGATGCTCTCATCTTGATAATTTCTGGCTTTTGCAGCAGACCTGTCTTTATCACTAATGCTCTGTGCATTCTCTGTAATACAGGCTGAATGGCAAAACCTTTTAAACACCATTGCTTGCCTCTCTGAAGACAATATTCCTTTATGTGATTAATTGTTCCAATTATTAAATATGGCCTAAAGTGTTTTTTGATATAACAGTATTCTCTATGTACAAGGAATCAAATTATGACAAGTTTTATTTTAAATAAATAAGTGAATGTATAAATGTACAACTATTCTTTTATATCTGTATAAGCAGTATGAAAACTTAAAGATGACTACAAACCTAATTAGTGAAATAGAGACATAATTTTACTCTCTCTAAATCCAAAGTAAGTCCAGGATAATTCTGTTCTTTTTGTAGTTCTGCCAAGAAACTGATAATGAATGATAATTTTATGTAGTTGAATGTTTGTCATACACAAATAGAAGACCTCTATTATTTTCTTCACATTTCTTTCACAAAAAGCTTTTAAACCTGGAGTCTAATCCAAACTGCATTGCTGTTGGCAGTGATTTGGGATTATGAGAAGTTGAGAGTAGCTGTATTGTGTCAGACCATTTAATACTATATCCCATTGCTGATAATGGCCTAAACCAAAAGCTTAGAGAACAAAGGTGGTATCTCAAAAAGCATAAAGTGACTCAGTTCATGGGAGAACTTTTTGGCTTCCAGCAAATTTTAGCTCTGTTGTTGCTGTAACTGTGATGAAAACAAAGCAGATGTGTGGCAGAAAGGTGCTCTCATCTCTAGTGTACAGTCTGGAAACTGAGTTCATAAAGAAATGAAATAATTTTCCTAGTCCCCAACACAGTTACAGCAACGACTTGCTTGTAGCAGCTGTACGTTTTAATACTAAGAAGATTGAATTGGCTAGTAGGCTGCTTGAAACTATTTAACATAGTTTAAATAGTGTTTGAACACATCACAAACTAACAAATTTTAAGTGAAAATATGTATTTTAAAAAATAGGAATGGATTCAACTGCTTATTCATAGTTATGTCCCTAAATAATTAGAATTTTGGAATTGTTTTGTTGATTAAATCATTAGAAAAAAATCTATTCTATTGATTTCCCTCCCCCAATTTTTCCCACAGAAATAGACCCACATAGTGAACTACTGAATATTTTCTTTGGCAATTTTGTCTAAATAATGCTTTCTTGCAATTTGTTTGGTGATAAATAAGTCAGAGAGTAGTCCAAAGAAACAAATCATCGTGTCCCTAATTAGATGACTGGTTTTTTTGGTGCCACAGATTTTTGAAATTAAGTTTTCAAAAATGCTGCCTAAAATTTATGTCACAAATATATTATTGCATTGTTTCAACGGTTAAGACTTTGGCTTTCACTAAGACAGTTTTAAATTATAATCAAATACCATGTAATATTTTATGCAAGCATTTTACTTTTTAAATAAATTTAGTCAATTAAAATAACATTGTTTTTTAGAAAGTGTGGAAATATTCCACTCTCCGTGTTCTTTGAGAGAAAAATGAGTTGATACTTACATTAGAAAATGCCTGTTCGAAGTGTAGTGAAATTTATACCTCATGTGTGGAGCTATAATCAAAAATAAATACTTATTTTAATCCATATCAATTTTTGGATGTAAAGTAATTTACATGCACCATGGATTACTAGAAAAGAAATTCTATTTCTAGAAAAGAAATATAAGTGACATGAGAGGAGTCTGAAAATAGTGGGAATTGTTGATTTCTCTTTGGAAAGAAGAAGGTAAGTGACGATCATCTGATTTGTCTTATGCTACAATGGTGATGTTGAGGTCAATCAACAAAGAATATTTAAGTCTCATTTTTCTCTTCTGCCCATAATCATTTCATAATCCTTACTACTGTGGTGATTCTCTGAAGGAAAAAGAGCAGAAATGCACTCCTACCACCAGCTGACTTATCCAAAGCTGGAAAGTATATGGAATACATGGAAATATTTGATATCAATAGTCTTTGAGACAAAATTCTGGTGTCACCACTACTTTTTTTACTCAACCACTGCATTCTTATGCTCCTCTGAAAGGTAACTAAAATGCATCTGCCTTTCTGAAAAGTGCCCAGCAATCTTTTGTTGGTCATGACTTAGGTGAATTCCAGAAGACAAGGTACACAGATGGGGATTTGGTAGGTTGGTTGGTTGGTTTGTTTGAGGGTTTGGGGGTTTTTATTTTATTTTATTTTATTTGTTTCACTGTTTTGCTTGTTTGAGACTGTGACCATGTGAAATATCATGTGCCTTCAACTTCTCTTGACCTTATGTTACAGTTGAACCCCAGCCAGATACCAAGTACCACACAGCCACTCATTCACCTCCCTCCTCCCCAGTGCAATGGGGAGAAGAATCAGAGGAAACTTCTGTTTCTGTGTTGAGATAAGAACCATTTATTAATTTAAAGTAAAATAAATAAAATAACGATGCCAGTAATAAACGTTCCTTAGCAACAACTAAAAAACATTAGTATGATCTCAATATTCTCTCAGCACAGAAAAAAAAATAGTCTCACCTACAGTGAGGTAAACTAACTCTATCCCGATTAAAATCAGCAGACCTTAGAAGGAGATGATTTCACACATCACTTTATCACTTCTAAACACCAGAGATCTTGAGGACAACATTGTGAGATCTTCAGAACACTTTGCAGGGAATCAACAGCATCTGATAATTTTTAACATCTCTTTTGCTCTTACAATTAAAATGTCAAAGATTATTCCATACAGAAATTGTTTCTGTATTAATGACCAATTAGGAATAAAAAGAACAGAAACAAAAAGATTGCACTTTGGCAAATGATAATTTATTCATCGTAGAAGCTGATGGAACCACATTAATGGAAAATATATTTTTTAAATCATCAGGAGAGGAATTATTTTACCACCAGCTGATTCATATATATCCCTGAAGTATGCCTTATTAGCTGTGAGGAATTGCAAAATGTCAATATTCAGTATTAAAACACTTCACTGAGATATCTTCATGAATGTAAACACATGCAGAAAGGAAAATGCATTTGTCTAACTTAGAAGAATCAAAATTTCTCTAGGAATGTCAATGTTATATCTATTTAAAATTGATTTACACATCTTAGAAAAGATTCAGTCAGGTGGAATCATGTTTACTAATATGGACAGACCTATCTCTTCATGAATATATTTTATATCCCAAATGTATCCAAGTATATCCTACCAAATTATCCCACGATATTCTTGGGACATATGGTCATCAGTAAAGAGAAAAAACAACTGAGGATGAGTATAATGAAAAAAAGTCACTTTTCTCCTCTGCATGTTGAGGCCTTGGTGCTTAGTTTTTTATCCAATAGTAAATAAAAGGGTCTCTACCCAGACATAACAATTTATGTGACTGTATATTCTGCCAGACAATCTCTTATTCTGTGATCATTTGAATTGGCCCAGGAAGACAACTTTTCTTAAAAGAAATTATCATGAAAAAATGTTTTGTTTTCCCTTTGGATTAAATTCTAGCTTTGAAGAAAAAGACATAAATGTATTCATGGAGTAAAAAATATACAGCTCAGCATAAAGCTTAGGAAAACTCTCATGTAAATCAATGGCATAATTCCCCATGGATGAAGCGCTGTCCTTGCTAACAACAATTGAAACTTGGTCATTGAAATAAAAAATGCCACAGTTTCACATTCAAACATCGATAGTGCAAACCAATTACGTAATTCTGCAAATGCAAATTATGCAGAGCATAGTTCTTTGTTTTCTTCTTTTTCCAGAGAACACTCACACTATGAACTACCACCTGCTTTGGTATAACAAACTATGCTACAGTCCACAGGCAAAAGTAAATATCTCATTCTCCCATGGTGTTAAAAGATGTTCACCAGAGAATACTATAGGAATGAGTCTTCTGGTATTCCACAGGATCAGTGACCTTACAGAAGCTGACCTATTTAACCCCAACAGCACAGAGATCAGGTCATTGTACTGTTTTGGTTCTGCCTGCAAATATTGGTCCTGTCTTCCTGAGAAGGCTTTTCATTGGGATTTGTCTTCCTGGATGGTAGGATTCCAAGTAAAAACACAGATTCCAGCTTAATATATAAAGATTAATGTGCTTTACTATATATATATCACAGTAATGAGAGGGGAGAGGAGAGGAGAGGAGAGGAGAGGAGAGGAGAGGAGAGGAGAGGAGAGGAGAGGAGAGGAGAGGAGAGGAGAGGAGAGGAGAGGAGAGCAGAGGGAATAATGATGAACCAATTAGAAAGGAAAGATAAGCAGAATAGTGATGCAGCAGTTCATTACTGCAAAGCAAGAGAGTGTTTAAGAGAAGGATACATCACCAATTACTATCTCAAAACCATCATCCGGGTTCACAGTTCAGGTGGGAAGCTCTGCAGCAGCTGGCTCTTGCGGAACTGTGGTAATTGGGAAAGTCCTACGCGGTGCATCCACCCATAGGTGAGGCTTCAGAAGTCAGCCCAAGGGTCTCCTGTTTCTATAGCAAATAACAAACACCTTACGTAGGTCTTTTTGGCACAAATTCTGTGAACCTGAGAACTTTTTTGGCACAAATGCTGTGAACTTGAGAACCGTTATGTTCACATCCCACCTGGAACACTGGACAGGTGCCCAGGATGAGACCGAGAATCGAACTACTTCCAGCCAGCACACAATATGATACTGTCCAGATGTTTACGTTACCATTCACAGAGGTGGATAAGTATAGATGTAGTAATATATCATGAAGAGTAATCAACTACTTTTACTACAGGCTTTAGCAGTGAGGTATCTTAGGTTGATCATCAAAAGGCAGGAACTGTGTGAGTTACAAGGCAACTTCACAGGGCAGTAAATGCTGATGTGAACAGGTTGGAACTTGCACTTGAGATTTTTCTTTAAACTTTACTTATTAATGACTTGGTCCCAGAGAGTTCTAATACAAGGGTTGAACATATTATGCCCCATGTTATTTCATGTTGGTTCAAATAATGTGGCACTCTCAAGGTCTCTCCGTTCAGCATCACAGGCAGGAATGGGGTACAAATTGCTCAATGGGTAAGGCATTCTCTGGCCATATGTATGTGTAGGTTCTGAGACCCTTTTAGGCTAAAAGTGGCACTGAATTTCATCCCTGCACACCACTCAAATGCCTGTTCAAAACATGAGGCTCTTCTTCAGGGCATGAAATCTTCTCTTATTCTGGGAAAAACAGGGGACATTGGCCCTCAGGAGGACAATCCCGTGCTAGTTTTGTTTCAGTTAAAGATACCAGTTTTGGGCTGAGTGAGCTATATGACTTGGAGAGAGGAAAATATCCATTTAAAATTATCTGTGGCATCAATGTTTCTCACTGTCTTGCTCAAGCTGCTCTCTTCTCAGGGCTTGATGTTTGGGTCATTATTTTGAGGTCCCTAAAATCTCACCACACAAATAGACAGGCTCACTGTGGCCATGCTTTCCAGGCAGGTTCAGAGGCCAAGAGCCACCTAGGCTATGCAGGTCCTATCTTCTTAACATTTAGTTCATTAGGATGTGCTGATCTAGTCAATCTGAGACATCTGACATCATACAAACCTCAGTACAGATGAGGAGTGATGGTAGAATGTCATACCGCAGATGACTGCCTTAATTTAAATATCCAGTAGAGATGCAAACTTTATTTATTTTTGTCCTTCAAGACATTTTTTGTCATTTAGTTTGCCTCCATTCTTAAAAGTAAATAATAGTCTCTCACTGTCACAACAAGAAGAGTGTAACTGATGGCTTCTCATTTTGTATTGCCCCCCTGTGAAATATGCACAGCCTGGTAGAGGTTGCTGATTTTTATAGCTAGTTTTAACATAAAGGCGTTTGTGCTAAAGAGTAGGCATGATATGACATTTGAAAAGCCTCTTGAGAAAAAAAAACAGCGAAGTGGATAGCACTGAAAAATCATTCTGAACATGAGATAATTTGAGCATCTCTGCACCAGTGTTGTTCCACTGCTATCAGTGACAGGTGCTTCAGACAGCACATTTCCCAAGTATCCAAATATATCAGTTGTCTCTCTCTAGAGAGACAGTCTTATCTCTGCTAAGACTGACCCATGGAAAGGTTATTCAGAGAAAATCATCAAGAATTATATCCTGCTGGTCAGTATCACACCTCTGGTGAGTGAGAATGCCAGGGAGGATTAAGAGATCTGGATGAGCTAAAATAGCAGCAGCCAGATCCCTTCTCAGCAGTTTCTGCCCCAGTACTGGCACCTGTATTGCCCTATTGTTGTCCTCATCTTAATGAAAAAGGTGACAGACTTGTGGGCTTCACTTGGAGCATCATTGGCTGATGTCTTCAGTGGACATGAGGCTAAAGATTCTTGGGCCACAACACAAGCTTCCTGTGAGAGTTTGTGCAAGGGCCACTTCCCTGTCTCATTTACTCCTCTCTGTCTTTCTCTTTTGGACCAGATAATCTGGGAGAGGGTGTCTCCTGTACTACCATCCCCTGGAGGTCTAATAAACAGTTATACATGTGCAAGAGTGCAGTGACCAAGTGGGTTTTTGTTTCCCAAACTCGTGTCACGTTTTTATTTAAAGATTACATAACTGCAGGAATATTCATGTAAGCAGGAGGGAGGCAGAGATTTATTTTTTAAAGAAAGGCAGCTATTTTGAAGTTTGCTGTAAAGAACACTAAATAGCATTATATAATTTAAACATTTTGGGTGCCAAATAGATCCACAGTGATCTCTCTTCTCCATTTGTGAATGCAGGAATTAGGTGGTCAAATGGAGGTAAGTAATACAGCTTACTGAGAGTACAGAAATTACTCCGTGAGATGAAGTAGCTAAAGTATAAATCCATGTCACAACATGCCAGCTGTGATACTCTTGCAATAAGGAATACCAGGGAAGCAATAAAAATCATCTCTACGATAGTAACCTCTTAAGCCACCTCTACTGTCTCATCAGCAATTGTGGTTTGTAGGTATTAAATACTGTTTAACTTGCCAGCCCTCTTGAGCGTCAGTTTAAAAACAGTGAAGTAGCAGTTTATTTGTTAGTGTTCATTAACTCCAGGAAAAAAAAGAGGTGCACTGAACTTCAAACCAATGTTGTAAGAGTCCTTAAATAAATGAAGAAGAATAATTTAAGCAATGGGAGTGAAGTTTCTGACTCCTTTTCTATTACAGAGTCATTAAAGAAGCATCAGTTTTGGCAATCATGATGCCAAATCGCTAGACCTACTCTTTAATTCTCCCTGGTCTACCTCCTCTTTGTACTGATCTACATTGTAATGAGATTCTAAACCACACCTAACCAAATAACTTTGCAGACAAATAAGTTGATTTTTAACTTGAATGAGTCTTCTAAATAGATTCACAGTTCCTCCATTGGAATGTATACATCTGTGAGCACATACTGAAAGGAGGATGATGACAGTTACTAGACCAAATGGAGAAGGGAGAGGTAAACAAACAAATGATCTTCTAACTATGTCTTTAGGTTCATAACAATACATGCCATTAAAAAAACATATATTTAACTATCCACAATATTGGACTTGACAAACGCAACATGAGCAAATGTCAGAGGACAGCTGATGGCTGTGTAAACCTTTTTCTGGCTTGTATTATTTGTTTGACATATTTAAGTATTGCAAATTTCTGTCATTTTAAAACATTTTTATTTCAGTTATTAATTCAGTCTTTGTCTTTTATATGCTCTCATTTCCCTAAAACTCCATCTTGCTTTATAGACTGTGATAATTATTGCATGTGTGAGAGGGAAATCAGGAACTGTGACAGGAAAGGGAGGAAGAAGCAACAAATTCTTACCCAATCTTTTAAACATTTTTCAATCTCTTTTTCTTATTATTATAATCAGCTTCCGAATATCAGCTTCCTGCACTTGGGTCACAACAACC
>NW_010262115.1:8985-44030 GCF_000690775.1 Eurypyga helias | reverse complement strand
ACGTGCGTGAAACTAAAGCCCTTCTGCTCGCTGAGAAGCCCTGATAGCCTAATTATGTCAGTGGGCAGCAGGGTGATACCCTGGCCTGAGGGGATTTGGGGTGAGTTTTACCATTGCCTTCAAAGGAACCAGGATTTCACAGCCCCCCGGAGTTCTGCTGGTGGTGGCTTTGCACAAAAAGTCGTGTTAAGGGTAGACAGATATCTTGGAAAGCTTGAGAACATCAGTCTATCAAGCGTGCATCCTGTATTAGCCCTCTGAGAATTACTACAGTGGTGAGTGATGATGGTGGCGTCCCCTTAAATTACTCGTGAGATGACACCAGAAATCCTTTGCTAATGTAAATCTGTCTACAGCTTTTCAAAGCTTTCATTCCTGATGGGGAATGCTGATGGCAGTTGTATAAAATAAAGTTGAGCAACACGAGTGGAAAGAATGTAAGCCTTATGTTTGGAATTTCTTTAGCATGTTTTTGTCCGAGTTTGGTTGGTCTCACTACCTCAGAAGAAATTTACTGTTGTGCACCATAATACAGTTCCTCTTACAGATTTTTTTCTGTTTCAAGTGAAAAATTTGTTCTTGGAGCCATGAAATGGAAAATATCATTGAGGCCAGGGTACTGGTAGGACATTATTTTAAGCTTCTTGCTTATTTATTATTTAATACTGCACAAGGCCATAAATCGAAACAGTACTTTATGAGCTTGAAGCACCTCTCAACTTCTGCCTGAAAGATCCAAAGCAGACTAGAAAACCAGACAAATTCCAGAGGTGAGACCATAAAATATAATGGGGGAGGTGGACCTCTTCAGTCCTGAAAAGTGCCGACCCAGGAACGTTGGGCATGGCTTTGATGCTCCCCTCTGCCCTGCATCCCTCAAACTTTTATCGATCAGTGTTAATTTAGGTTGGGGCCCTTTAAGGTCATTGAAGCTGGCATGAGAGTGTTAAAACAACAAAACAAACCCAGTACCGCTCCTGGTACTAGCGATTCAATTTTGGAACTGTTGAATCTTAAAATGCTGCCATAGTGTGGATCATACAATTGAACTCTCTTGTCCAAGCAGCTAATCAGCTTTTGTGCCACTGCTCCGGGAGCAGGAAGATGCCTCGTGACAGGAGCTTGGCGGAAGGGGTCTGCGTTGTCTAGCACTGGGTGAGTTCAGGTGTGTGTTGCTGTTAACATGGCACTATCCTGAGCTGCACACCCGCCTTCCCGTTCACGAAGAACAAATACAAAATGAAAGGTTTTCAAACCCCTTCTTGAGGGTTGAAAAACCCAGCATGGCTTTTGAACTCCGTACTTTTCCCAAAAGTCTCTTGTCTGTTTCTTCATGCAGTTTTCCAATTCGTAGAGAGCCAAGGGCTATGTGCTATAGTTAGGAAGATAATTTCTTCTGGACGTATTGTGTCTGATGTCCTTATTGTGTAATATTTGCGCTTGTCATTATAGAAGTTTATGTTCTGATAACTGTGCTTACTTAACGCAGGATCTATAATACCCATGGCCTTCTGGGTTTACAGTTATCTTCTCTAAACAAATAACCCAGATGATGCTATCCAAACAAAAGATTCAAAAGTCAGTTTTCTTATCCCTCATATTAATATTTAAAAATTAAAAATGAATCTGCAAGTTAACAACCCAAACATTCATGAGAGATTGGAAGAACATCTCTGCAGAAATCGGTTGGGAGAGTGGAATTATCAAGAACCTTCCCTCCTTGTCTGTGCTGGGGGACGTGAAGGAAGAGAGATGTTTTACACAGTCCTGGAAGCTAAATGTCCCCAGTAAGCCTTAGAACAGATGAACATGGCCCATGTGCTAGGGTTTGTGGTGTGAGCAAGGTCTCCTGGAATCACTCTCTCCTTGTACTTAGCGCACGCACAGTAATCTTCTTCAGTAGGGAAGAAAAGCAACTCCCTCTTTTAGATGTTTTTAGTCAGTTTTAGGCAACAAATGTTGCCAGTGCAAGGGAAGACACTTTGATCATTATGCTGTTTTGATTTTCCCCCAGGTGCTGAGGAATTTAAGTGCTGTTCCGACTCCATTTATGTCCTAACCATGGACGTGGTTCAGTCGACCTCCACAGAAATCACGATCGCTAATAAATCCCTCAAGAAAATACCCAGTGTGCTTCTGGGCAGCCTAGTGGAGGAACCTAAAAAACATGCTATTCCCAATCACCTGCTGGAATCAAGTAAGTTTCGACTTTCTGACTGCTCCCCAACCTTGGAGCAATCCTAGGAGGCACTTCACTGTTGGGTTTTTTTTTATGCAATTCACAGGCAAAATTCCCATCCTGTTTAAACTGTGTCTTCCTGTGAGCCCAACCCATAGGAGAGGTAGTCAGGAAAGAAGTAGTGTCTGTACTGATCCTGGCTGGTTTTGGGGTGGCTCCTGGAAGCCATGATGTCAAGGGATAAACCAACGACAGGCTCATGGCTCTGCTGCGGTAGTAGGTGCTGCCTTAACTTTCCATTTAAAGAGTTATGCCTGCTTGGCAGGAAAAATAACCTCTCTCTCAATTTTTTCCCTATAATACACTGGATGCAATATAAATATACTTAATGTAAGTAACAACCGTCATGCATGTTTCACTTGCTTTCCTTGTCTCCCTGTGTTATTATCCACCTCTGTAGAGATTTATTCAGAACTTCAGAGGAGCAAGGTTATTCAGGCTGAGCCTGCAGTGTTACACTACGGAGGGTATAAAGTTGGAGAACATCACCCACAGACGTTGGTAAGTGTCAGAGCAGGGATCCTCTTGGGGCTCATGAAAGGATAACAGAAGCTGAGTAGACTGCTTGTGGTCATGAGGCCTTTTGCTCTATGGAGTGCTCTAAAAAGCAGCACTTAAAATCAGTGGCCCTGCGGTAACAAAACGACGAGTGCCGTGCTGTGTGCATCACTGTTCTTTACAGTCTCTGTTCAGCTTTGTTTCCCTGTCTGCCAGCAGTGTTAGTGGGATGTGACTTGCAAGTCATGAATGAAGGTTTCATGCTTTAACTCCCTAAGGGCCTGTTATCAAAATGCCCTTGGACTGTCACTGTGTCTGCAAATGTGTTCACAGGTGGGAAAATTTTGAAAGCACCTCTGGCCTCCTGCCTAGAGCAATTTAATCTAAAGAAAGGAGCTCAGGGCATAGGTTTGATTTACCTTTCCTTGTGAATAGTTGAGTATTGCCTTTTCTTCTCTCTGTTTTCCCTTTGTCTGCCTTCTTTATTCATGTGATAAGTGTTTTGAGGGAGGTTGGATGATTATGGTGGACAAGGTCCTCCAGATACAATAAAAGTAAACAAGATGCAGGAGGTTTTGCAGGCTGAACTGTCACCGTTCAAAGGTTTGTTGTGATCCAAAACAAACCATGGTCTCTTACATAATTTCTGTTGTTTCAGACATCTGTAAATGTGAAGTCAGTAGGTTATTTAATTTTTTGTTCTCATTGCACATAAGAAAAGCAGGACCAGAATTTGATTTAACAGTAGTGTCTTCTCTAGTAAGACTAACTGTTATTCTTAGGTACGGATTTGTGACTTGGTTCCAAAGAATAAATATGCAGGATGCAAGGTTTACATAATTTATTTTAAATTCAGAGCATATTCAGAATTATTTCTACTAAAGTAAAAATTATTACTTCCTTGTTTAATACAGGTTCTTTGTTATGGGTAGTCTCACAAAAATTACAGTTGGCATTCTAATTGACCTCTCGTAAAGTGTTTTGTGGTTTTGATTTTCTTTGGTTCTACAGAAACTGATAAATATTTCTGGCAGTGTAACGAACCTGCACATAATACCACCCCAGACAAAGTATTTTCAGATCAAATACAACAAAAAAGTAAGTGGCAGCCTTCACGCTGGTCTTCGCATGCAGCACTAGATATAAGTTGCTTTTACATGCCTTCTATCTTATTTTGGGTCATTTTGTAGCACCAGCTTGTTCCTGGCTTCTCATATACAGTTACTGTTGATTTTTGCCCTGATGAGTGGCGGTATTACCACGACTGCATCCGAATTCACTGTCAGGTGAGGATTTATTATAAAAATACATTTACAGTTGTAATGGAATGGAACAACTGTTAGGATGTGATGATAACGATAGAGGTAGAGTTAATCTCCTAGAGACAGGGTTTATTCCCAGTAAATTTGGATTTGAGTATTTCATTTTAAGCATTTAAAATTTTTCTCTCTGTAAACATCCCAGAGCCGTGGGTAGAATGAATATCTTCCTTACGCTGTTAATCTTTGCCAGCAGATCAGCCTTTGTGCCACACTGATGTAATGTGTTAGCTGAGCAGGCTTGGAGGTGCTCTAGATAGTTGCTCTAAGTATGGGAAGGCAGATGGATACTGAAGGCAGGTAGACTGCCAATATCCTGAGGTGCAAGACAGTGATGATCATGAGGATGTTTTATGCCCAGCTACTACAGCAGTTTTTTCTTTCCATAACATTTATTCATTGTAAGAAATAAATATTTACCTTTTTTTTTTTTTTGAAGGGAGAAGATACACTGGTTGTTCCTGTGCATGCTTACCCTGCTGTGAATGATGTGGATTTTCCACCACTTATAAATCTGTCTGATGTATCAGTCGGTAAGAGGTGAGCTGTGGGCAGATACTTTGTCCACATTCTGTGAGACATGCACAAAAGCTGAAAAATCTCGTTTTCCTCTATTTGTACAACCTAATGTATTGGAAGCTTTAAGTAAGTCAGCTGCCATCTGGACTGCAAAATAATTCTGTGTATCAACTGTTTCAGGTGCACATTCACAGGAAATTAAATGCTGTGCAAACTGAACATTTATATAGGTGGAACTAGGGTTTCAGCTAGTCTAAATTGGTGCTGACTCACTTCATTCATCATGTAGTGAAACAATACGGCTGCTGTTCATAATCTGCATGCTCCCAAGTGCTATGTCTTTTTAGTGTTAATAAGTCCTAAGTGAATGGATTTTACTTTCAAGAGGAAGGGTTCTGGAATTGAAGATAGGAGCTGGTGATGGCAGGTGTGACAGCAAATAGCTAACCTCAGTCCAGAGACTGATCAGTCATTAGATTTGCTGCTTCTTTTAAATATATTTAAAGGGATCTTCTCACATGGAGCTCTGAATGGCATGGACTTCATCTTATTCTGTCTGCAGTATAGATGTAACACTGACTGTTCTCATGAAGTAGTTGGTAATAATTGTTGTTAATAGGAACTGGGAAGGGAAAAAGGAGAAGGGAGATCCTGTTGTGTGGGTCCAGTTCTGTAGTATATCGACTATATTAGCTGTAATTATGTGATTTGTGTTAGTGTAAAGATTTCAGTGAATTCTAGGAACTGAAGGTCTTTGCAGCTAGGTTGTGTCTTAGCCTGTGAGTTGGAAGTAACACATGAATTTTACTGAAGTACAGAAATACGAATAGGCAAGGAACATACAAGGAAAATGCAAAATTCTGCAATAAAAATGAGCCCAGCATTGTAGAATGAACATTTGTGTCTGTTTATTTGTTTTTCTAATCCCCTTAACCTGTTAAACTCTAGTGAATCCGTCAGAAGTGATGTTACATCTTTCTCACAGGACTGAACATAACTCCTGACATTGTAGGCATGATATGATTCTGTTTATTTTCTCCATTTTTAAAACAAGTGCTGAAGTATACAGAATTTTCATACTCTCAGAACACAGGGAAGAGATTAGACAGAGTACAAAATACAGTTTTAAATAATGGGAAAATTTTCCAACACAGCAGTATTACTTGGAGCTGCCCATGAGGGAATTTGGAAGACTTCCTGAAGAGAAAACTCATGGTTTCAAACCTTAATTTTTACCAGTGTTTTACATGCTAGGCTATTAAAAACTTTCCTAAAAATGAAAGTTCTCTGAGGTTCTTGGTGCTGTACAGAACCCAGAGAAGTGTGGGCTCAATACACAGGCCACTGAGATCAATGAAAAACCTTCCTTTTACTTCCACAAGTGTAGGATAAGACCTATATTCTACCACCCAGCTTTCTCCTTAGGTACAGAAGGGCCATGTGGCAACAGGCAACATCATCATCTTGTTTCTAGGGCTCTTTGGTTATTGTAGAAGCTGCATTATACCTTAAAGCAAATTCCTTCCCCAATCTGCTTCATGAACAGGTCATATTAATGCAGAGAAAAAGGGACTTTGCTATTATTGCTTATTTCCTTAGGTGTTTCAAAATGTGCTTTCCAAAGGATCACTGCATATAACATGAATTCCTTGCTAATCAGCAGGATTGGATTTCAGTCAGACAGTTTACAAAAACCAGAAATAAGCTTGGGTAAATTGGTCTTGATTTGTAGGATGGTGGATGGTGTTACACCAATGCTTTTGTATTTCAATTTGATACGTGAAAATAGATGTGTACAAAAGCAAGACAGCTTGAAAAGGTGTATGCTAATACCCCTCCCACAACCAGCATGGGACATAAAGGGCTTTTATGAAAATCAGGCCACAGCATCGTTATTTCTACAGTGGTTAAAGTCCCATTATGATGAAGTGCTGGAGTTTTCAACACTTCTGAAGACTGCACAATCTTTTCTCACTGTATTCAACAAGGACGGTCATGGGAGAAGACTGATTTCTGGTTCCGTACTTACTGTTGTTCCAGTTTGGATTGTTTGTACTTGCTAGATATTGCAGTTTGTAAGAATGCGAGGGTACACGTAAACAGATTTTTCTGTAATCAGATTCTGTATGGGTAGGATGTAAAATATCCAGCGTTCAAATCAAAGTTTAGCTCTCATTTCCTCACTGAGTGAAAGATCTGAAGTATTTTGCTATTTTGTAACAATGAGGAATGACTATTTTCACATTAATAAGTAACCCATTGCTCTGAACACAGATAAATTCAGTGCATGTTGTGTATAATATAATTTTCTAGCCTGTAATTGATGATGAACTGTAGTTGCATGAATTTCTTTCTTCCTTTCTCTCTTTTCAGTAAGGAGTACGTTATCCCGTTGCAGTGCAGCTGTCCAGTGGATTTTGAATTCCACGTTGATTTTATTCAGCCTCACAGAGCCTTCACTGTCCAGCCAACATTTGGTAGATTGAACTTACTTAAAATTCTAAACATTTAATTAGTATTTATTAGGTGTATTTACTTCTGACAGTGTATTCAGTGCTCTACAGAAGAAGCCTTTGCCTCAGGGTGTTTCCAGGTAAATGCAGACTGATAAATATGAGTCATATGCAGCCTCATGGCAAATAGCCCTCTGTGGCTGGCAGATTTCTTTTGTCAGTGCCCAGCTACAGACCTCTGGCTAAATATGGGATGTCCCAAACAGTCCATCCAGCCTTTGTCTCCTCTACTTGCCTGTATGGCCTTTGGAAAGGAGAGAGGCAGGAAGCTCAGCATTCACCTCTTTATCACACCTTTCCCCAAGGACTGTCTGGCTCCTGCCCCGTTACAGGAACAGATGTCTGTCTTTGTGAAATAGGTAAGCATCATGTTACTTGACTGGGTGCACAGAGGCAATAAAAGGGGACCTCTCCTCTATCAAACGTGTCCTTGTACCTGTTTTCCCTAGTGATCTGGACGAATTTGGTAGAATTGTTGCTTCAGGAGCTGTTTAGAGGGGCACAAAACACACTGCTGCAGATGTTTCATGGGACAGCAGTGGATATTAGATTCAGTCTAGACCCCTGTGTGTGGGCTTCACACGAGGCAGGGACTTCTGGCTACAGTATGATCGGCTATTTTCATGCCTGATGCTGGAGAGGGCTCTGTCCTGAGGCAGACATAACTATTTGTAGGTCACTTGCTCTCATCGTTGCATTTGCAGCATGTTAAGTGCCTAAGTTTTCTGATAAAAAGGTGTAAGTGAAGGAGACATGGCTGCATAATCCACTTAGGCCGTCTGGTCGTGTATTCATGAGAATACATAAATTTCTAACAAAAACCTTCACAAATCTGGTGCTTAGAGCCATTTGTAACACTGGAATTTAAACTTTGATTACTCCTGCACTTTCATAAGCGTTGCTGTTGTTCCTGTATGTACAATGATATGAATTTACTCTGCTTTGTCAGATGGATTTTCATTCTTTGGAGGTAATAGTTGGATTCAGTCAGACATATGGTTCACAAAGATGAACTGTGCTGCTGCCCTGGTTTGGGTCATTCTTTCAGGATAATATTCTTTCTTACTTTGTGCTTAAAGAAGTTTTGATATATCAAGGGAGAAAAGAAACAGTATTACAGTTCAGTAAAATTGGGACACAAAATACACCCTGATGAAACTAACTGGTGTTTTAACTACAGGATGCAGAAAACCAGGCAATGGTCACTTTACAGAGATGAGAAATTAAAATTTCTGATGAGCTGAATAAACACCTTGTTGCAGAAATGCTGAGAAGCATCAGGGCCTGTATCTTGGGATTGCACTGAATGTTTAGGGATGTGAAGAGTGGTTGACAAATAATGGAATAGGGAATAAGGAAATAAGACCAAGTAGAGACAGGTAATGCATCAAATCCAGATGATTCCCCAGACTTGGAAGAACACAGAGGACCATGTTTATAATGCATTGCTCATGAAAGCAGGATGTGCCAGAGACTTAGGACTGGTAGATGCAAGTGAAGAATTTCTGGATATAAACAATCAATAATTTTCACAACAGTAGAAAATGTTATAGTTTTACTGTCAAGTATCTCTGCTATTGAAAAATATCTCCCATTATCTGGCAACTGATAGCTCCTGAAAGACACTTTAAGACCTGAAATATTTTCCAGGCCTACTGCCATCCATTCAAACATTAATAGTGTTTAAAAAAAAATGTAAACCAGAATCAATTTCAGCATACTGAAGTGGGCTCATGTTAGACGGAATCTCATTTGTTTTCTTCTCTAACCGCAGGAATCATTCCAGGCAATGGGAAAGTGGAATTAACTGTGAAATATTCCCCCCTTGAGTATGGAACAGCACAAACGACAATGCAGTTACAGATTTCACAGTTTCACTCAAAGCCCTATGTGTGTGTATTCACAGGAACATCAACACCACATCTGGGTCTAACGTATGTGTGGCTGACTGATTGCTGAGTATGTTTGCCCAGTGCTAAAAAATACCTGTGTAATAGGAGAATTTAATGTTATTTTGCTGTAATTGTTTGAAGTATTTGTATCTTTGGAGACTTAAAATGCACCAATGTAATTAGTTAATATATGCACTTGCTTTTTTACATTGTTTGCTCAGAACACCTTTAATCTGTATGAAGTGGAGCTGTACCAAAATAAAAATAACAAGAAGTTATGTATCCTTAAGGATGCATCCCCTTAGCTTCTATTATGCCTGCTCATTCTTATTGCTGAGGCCTTGCAAGATACAGGGTTTTTTGAGCAATAAGGCTTTTTGACCTGTACTTAATTATTTTGTGAACTCTGAAGATTAGAAAGTTTGGTTCCATTTGTGGTTTGGGAGAGAAATTTCCAGTCACCCTGTATATCTAAAGGGCATGTAAATGCGTGTATAGACTTACGTGGCATTTACAGAGCACTTATAAGAGCAATATCTGTCCTTCTGACACCTAGAAAAGAACATTTTGACAAACAACAAAGTCATCCAGAGAAAAAAGCGGCTTCTGCAGGAAAATCCATAGTGTGGAGAAGAGGCCAATTCAGCCAACAACAGTCAAGGCCTATTCAGAAAATAAAGGTGTGAAGAGATAATAATAACAATTACTTTTCTGAGCTGAAAATCTATCTTGTTTCTATTTCTTCCTATTCATTTATATCTTGTAGGAAATTGAATACCAGAACCTCAGATTCCCCACCGACTTGTCAAATCCTTATGCTGTAGCTACCGTTTTGAATCAGAAACCAAGCAAATTGAAGATTAAGGACTTGAAAGAAGGTAATATAATTAAGCAACATCAATTTGGTCTTACCATTATTGGTGGTTTCTGATGAGGAACTCGGCTTCCGAATTACTGAGGTAATGTGATTGCAGCTCCTGTAAGAAATCTCACCTTTATTCATTAATAAGTTCAGTTACCATAATGAGTGGATTTCCCAATTAAAAGTTAAATCTAGTTTGAGGTCTGACGTGGCTTTCTGATATTCCTCCAGCCCTTTGCCAAGGCAATGAAGGAATAAAAACTAGAGAGATGAAGGAAGCTGGATTTCAACTAAAAGTCAAACAAAATATTCAGGAAGAGGAAGCAGATGATCTGAAGTGGTAAGTGTTAGTTAACCTCATTAACAACTCTTAACTAAGAGACCTCTTAACTAAGGCTTCTTGTATGCAATATCCACTAGTGCGTAATGCTGCCATTTCATGTCCTGATAGTTTAGTTTTACAGCTGAGTTACTGTTGTTTTACTTTAGTTTTTTTCTCTTCTGCCTAGGAGCAGTCTCGGTAGTAATCCATAGTGTAGTACCCTGTGAGGTCTTTGATTGTCTTATGGTTTCATTCAGAAAGAAACCTGCTGAAAACCTTGTTCACCTAACCTTGTTCTCATGCATCCCATCTTGGTTTCCTGAAGGCAAAAGAAGCTTGTGTTGTGGTTGTCAGTAAATCAAGGCTAAAATGTATAAGGGAGTGAACAGAATTGCACATGTACATCAAATGACATAAAGCAAAACACATAGTGCTGTGTAAGCACACCACTGTTCCATTTGCAGTCCATGGTTCTGCTCTTATGCTGAACGTTATGGACCCCTAGATACCTCAGGAAGAGGAGTATCAGTCAGTACATAAAGCAAACTGTGCGTTAAGTAAAGCATTTTTCTTGCCTCCACTGTAAATACAGGAAAGTTCATAAAGGCAAAGATCCAGTCTCTGTGGAATTTAAAAAAGAGTTTATTGGAAACCAACGGAGGGAAGAAGAGCAATGCAAGGTTAGTCTTTGTTTTTTCTATACATTTAAAGTCAAACACTTTCAGATTATGCAGTGCACTGATGAATTGTATCAAGCTCTCTGTCTTCAGTTTTTCTTCATACATCAATGCAAACCTGTACTAGCTGTACTTCTTCCTGCAGTTATCTTTATTATGCCTGTGTGTCACTGTTTCTGATAAAAAGGTGGTTTTATCTTGGAGGTGGACAGAGAGAAGGATAAGATACTAATGGAAATGTAAATAGATATTTACATATGCCCAACCTAGCAGATTTGCTCCCAGCCACATCACAGTGCAACGCTGCAGTGTGATCCTGTCAGCACCACAGCCGTGACCAAGCTTCTGTTGATACTGTACCTCTCTGAAGAGCTGATGTCTTGAACACATCACAGAGAACTAAACCCCGTCAGTACTCTCACGCAGAGCCATGGGGAGATAATTTATCAGGTGGTTCTGCACCTTCACCCTCCCTTTCTTTGGTTTCTTCCAGTTCACCCCAGACTGCGAGTCATCTTCCATGGAGGTGACAGCAGCAATACTTGGTGGCAGGGAATACTTTTTCCCCATGTGGCAAGCCATCAGGGACAGAGTATTTATCTCTCCATCATTTCCTTGAGTGGCCACTACATTATACAGCCTAGGAGTGTTTGTTGAGACCTTTAACTGGTCCGTCTTCCATTGTACTAAAACCTCAGTCCATGAAAATAATGGGAATTTCACCCTGCAGAATAACCTCAAGGTTTTTATTTAACACATACTGGTATCCTGGAAATGAAACAATAGGGTAAGTAGGACTGGGATGGAAGAGGCATGATGAAAAGAAGCACTGGTATTCATCCAGCATGCCTGAACAGTTTGGGAGGGCCTCGAAGAAGTGAAGTGATATCAGTAGTAAATGCACACATGAACAGCTTAAAGAGCTGGCATCACTGCAAACCATGACAGAGGTGTTCACAGAACATGGGAAAGCTGCAGGAAATTTCTGTAGCGCTGTCACCTGGGAAGATCTGTTTGGGTGATAACTTACAGTGTTGGTTCTGTAACCCCGCTGGCTGATGCTGGCCATGCAAAATGAACTGTGTTTTATTTGGCCAGGGACCTGATTGAAACTCAGACAGAAAAAGACATTATTTTACTTTGTTTGACTTGCTCAAGGATTGCAGTAATCGCTGCCTAGAAGGGAATGAAGTCTGTGTTTTGTCAAGCCCCTCCAAAATGTTTCACTGTGAGTTCCACTAATTGTATGAGAGAAAAGAAATTGCTTTGTACTAATGTGATTGTCCTCCCTGGTGACAAATCAGATCCACAGAGGAGATTCTGTCATAGAACAGGAGTTTCAAGGGAGCAAAATAGAAGTTTCTTTCAGACGTGTTATCTCCAAGTTGACCTGCTATATGTTATTGTCACCTACTAAGCTAGCAATGAGACGTAGATATTTGACAGTGAATACTTTTCTTCGTAATATTCTCCTTTCTGTGTCATTGTCTTATTTCCCATTTTACATTTAGTACAGTCGGGCAAGCACTGTGCTACAGGCACAGCTCATCTTCTGATGAGGAGGTGATTGGTGACAGCCAGCATGGCTTCACCAAGGGCAGATCGTGCTTGACAAATTTGGTGACCTTCTGCAATGGGGTCACGACCTCGGTGGATAAGGAAAGGGCAACCGGTGACATCTACCTGAACAGGAAAAGGAAATTCAAATGTTAGCAACACAAACGATTCTTGCCCCTTCTTATTGAGGAACATAATAGCTGTGGAGTTGGGTTTTTACTCCTGTGCCTGTTACAAAGTGCTGAAAATTGTTTGGTGAGGCATGGCGTGGGGTTGGTGTTCTGAGGACCTTCCTAATCTAAACGCTGGTTGAGTGACAACCCTCCAGGTGACAGGTATTGTACTCTGGGGCTTCGGGAGTCTCCAGTGCCACATTCTTCTGTCACATCGGTCTAAACCTGGAGAGGGGATTGATGCATCAAGAAAGAGATATACTTGCATTTGTAGAGCATTCAGGCAATTTTAGGCATTAAATACAGAGACATCACCTCTGTCTCAAGCTTATTCTGGGGAATTATTACTCTAAGTTTACAATGGACTTTCACCCCTCTGTGGGTATGTGCTAACAGCCGTTCTTGGAGACAGGATACTGGTTCTGCTGGGCCCCTGGCCTGAGCCCTTAGAGCTATTCCAGCTTCACGTCTGTGCAGAATGAAGCGTGTACCCAGTAGGGACTTCTCTCCACTGGCTGACTGCTCAGGTAGGGCACTTAAGTCATAGTATGTTGTCATTTTTGTGTGGACACAGACCATGCTACATTATCTCTGCATTCCCCATACTGCATCTGCAAACATTTCATGATTACCTCCCATTAAGCCCTGCAGTGAAGGCTTCTGGTTAAATGCCAATGCTGAGAACATTTTCACTTGCCTTCATTTCAGTGTTTGGAGATAACATAAGGATTCAGGCCAAGGAATGACTTGGACGGGAGGAAGCTTCTCTCTTGTCTGATTGTAAAAGGGTTGTCTGTTTTCTTTTCTTTTTTAAAAAAATACCATGCAGCATCCAAGTGTCCATCCCACATTTGACTTGCTCCCTAATGACCCTTGGGACAACAGAAACAGGATGTTGAGGAAATTCCAACAAGCAGCATACAAGGTAAGGTGAAGAACCACAATTCAGTGTGATGGCATGATGCCTTGGAAATAGCACAAAAGAACATGCAAACTGGCACAGAAGGAGCCTTCACAGCTAGCCAGGGATTTGATAGTCTGATAAATATGTCTGTACTTCACCAGGAAATAAGGATCTGGAGTTTTTTATTCAGCGGGTGCTTCTGCTGGTGCTTAGTAGAGTTTAGTCAATACGAAACAAATGCAGATGAATTTAGAATTTTTTTTAAACACTTTTGCACAAAAGAGAGAGTATTTCAAAATGCATATAGAATATTGTGCCCAGTTTTGGGTCTCTAGTACAAGAAAGACCTCGAAAAGCTGTAGTGAATTCATTGTAGAGCCACCAAGATGGTTGGGGTCTGGAGTACTCACTCTGTGAGGAGACCCTTCCTCAGCATGGAGAGGGAAAGTAGGGAGAGAGAGCAGCACCTTCCAGCACCTCTGATGGTTACAGATGATGGAGCCAGGATCTTTGCAATGGCGCATGGTGGGAACGTGGGAAGCAATGGGCAGAAGTTCAAATAAAAGAGGTATAGACTGTACGGAAGGAAAGCATTTTTCACCATGAGGACAGTCAGTCATTGGAGCAGGTTACCCAGAGAGGTTGTACAGTCTACATCCTTGGATGTTTACAAGACCAGACTGGATGAAGTCCTGAGCAAGCTGCTCTGAGCTCATCACTGACCTTGCTTGGAGCAGGAGGTTGGACTAGGGTCTCCCAAGATCCCTTCCAACCTGGAAGATAAAGACTAAATCAGTAAAATCACTTAATTCATTGAGTTTAAATATTATCTTGCTTTTCCACTGCTCATTTCCCAGTAAATCTAAGTGCAGCAAGCAATATGGAAATTTCCTGCTCTCCTAGTATCCAGTTTGGATATTCTCCAACCTATTCACAGTATTAGGCTCGATACGGAGGTCCTGAAATGATATGCTCTTTCCTGTGTTGCACAAATAAAGAGCTGACTAAATGGCCGCTGCTGGTATGAAAACCTAGGACTTCATTGTCACCCTGTGACACATAGCACTAGGCACACTGCAGGTTACTACTTATTCTCCTCATTCACAGAGCCACAAGTATCATATGGCCCTGATGACTCGACTGTTTACCCACTGTTAAATCTGTGTATGCCAACAGACACAGATGAAGCATTAGGACCTGGCCAAAAAAGGTCTAATTAACCTGTAAGACTAAACAAAGGTTTGAACTGGATTTGTTGTGTAATGTCACTGTAGAGTTGAGATCCATTCTACATCTTTTCTTCCTCATTTTCTTCCTCTTGAACAGAGAACTATAGTAGAAATTCTGAAATAGAGATGTCGGAGCGAGCTGTGTAGAATAAATACTGTTGTAATGTATATGTATTTCTGTAGTTGTAAATCTGAGAGTGTTCAGTTTAATATTAAGCTTGAAAATCGTTCTCTCAGGTTGTGATTCAGATTCGACTAAATCGTTTACTGCTTCTGTTCCGTGGGCTAACCAGAGAAGCCAGAGGTTTGAAGGAAAGCTCTGTGTCTGGTAAGGAGTAGAACAAGTTGATATTTTGGCCCTGAACTGTGATAATTGAGGTTGTACCGCAGTGTGTCAGGTGCATTACATATAAACCGACGTGTCAGTGTGAAGATGGAGCTCCTACAAAGGAGTCTTCTGACAAAAAAGAGAAGGTAGAAATGCCTGTCGTCGAAATATATTTGGTTTTCATGCACATTATTTATCAGACTTAAAAAAATGTGATTAACTCTTCTTAGAAGCGTAGCAGCTTATCTACTTAATAATGGGGCAGAAGTTGTGAATGCTCCATCCCTGGAAATGTTCAAGGTCTGGTTGGATGGGGTTTTGAGCAACCTGACCTAATGATAGATGTGCCTGCCCCTGGCAGGAGGGTTGGACGAGATAACCTTTACAAGTCCCTTCCAACCCAAGCTGCTTTGTGATTCTGCTTGTAGGCCTGAGGAAAAAGGAAGGGGCAGATGGGCCTGTGAGAAACACAGGTAAGTAAGCAGGTCAGGTGGAGCCTGGGTTAGAGACATAGGATAAAACGAGCTTATTGCATGGGGCGGAGAAGAGGGAAAGACACCTGGATGTCATGAAGGCAAGATATCTGACCTTAGTGAAATGAGACAGTAGGAACCATGGGATGCACGGTTAGGTGTCCAGTGCTGGGCTGTTTTCCTCCTTACCATTTTCTCATACAAGTGCTTTCAAGCAATCGCTTTTTCTTCACGCTGAAACAAAAGTGCTGGCCTGGAAAAGTCACTTGTTCTTTAACAGCCATAGAAGGGAAGTGGCCTTGGATGGGAGTCACAGCTGGGTATGCTGGGGACAGAAGAGAATTTGTGTCTCTCCTTTCCTGCTCCCTCATACACACAATTTGATAACTGCTGAAACACCTTTGCCTATCAGGCCTTTTCCTGTGGGTGCTTCAAGTAGAAGGCGTGATAGCAGTTAGTGTATGAGAGGCCTTCTGACTTGTCTCTGCTTTGCTGGGCGGAGTGAGATAGAGGGCCATGCTGGAAGGAAGGGGCTGTAATGAAAAGGGAAAATTAGGTCTGTCTAGTAGTCAAGGTATTGTGCCTGCTGTCTTGTAGATGTGGCATTTAAAGCCCTTAGGATATATTACCTTACTTTTTATATTAAAATGACTAGACACATCCTGTCTTAGGGAGATGTTACATATATTTTATGGTTTGATTCTATTTTTGACACTGTGTATTAAGCTATATTGCAAGTTCTTAATATTTGCTTTCCATTCGTGACAGAAAACAGGAGTTTCAGCAAAACAGAGAAGAGTGAAGAATGTAAGGGCATTTCTTCCAGCATATCTGAAGATCGTATATTGCCTTTTGCATTCCCCTTTAACAGTTCCCATAAATTGCTCCGTGATTTGGTAGGTAAAATAACTAAAACGGTGGCCAGCACCCCAGACAAAATTTTATTGAAGTCACGGGCCCCAGGCCCAGTACTGCCTTTATTAAAATTTCACAATGTGACTGCTGTTCTGCGGTTCCCACACATTAGTTCAGGACTTCAGATTTACTAAGGGTGCAGCTGGAAACAATAAAAAAATCTTTGCATTCTCTTACAAATTCTCATTCATACATGAATGACCTAAGTTAGTTAACATCCATTATTTTGCAGAAGAAAAGAAATGAAAAATAACTGAAATGACAGAGTCCAAGAACGGATAGGAGAAATATCAAACAAAATGTTTGTGTAATTATTTCCGTGTGTTTTCAAGTAGCTGTGCTGATGGATTGCTGCTAATGCAAAACAAAATGCCCACCATATTACTGGGTTTTAAATACCGTGTACTTTCAGGCACCTGACGCTCTTGGCCTAGTTCCTGTCAAACCTATCGATGTGACAGTCAGGCACTTTCTTCCTTTTTATGACTTGAAGGTGAGTCAGTACAGCTCCCTCCGCTGTATCATGTTTCTGTCTTTCACCAGCCCAGTTTGAGATGTTTTCTGCCTGATTCAGTGACTCCATTGTGCAGCCCAGTAGAAATGTTACCTAATGGGACTGTGTAATTAGCATGCTTTTTATTAAAAACAAATCTCACCTGTTTCCATAAGGCTTATAGTCAGCAATAGTCCCCTCTCTCCAGACGTATGAACCACCTCAGCTGAAGTTATTATCTCAAAGAACAAAATCCTTCCATGGATGAAGATACTGCAAGCCCTGCACACCACAGTTTTGCCTTTGATTTTAGAGTTTTATAAAAGTGTCCTTCCTTTTAGAAAGTAATGGAGGCCTCCTGTTTATTTGGCTTCCAGTTCTGCATGCTTGGTTCCTTCATTCCTGCATTGGAAACGCAAACATCTCATTCTTGAAATACATAATGTTTTTTCAACTTTATGAGTACAGAAACAGTTCTCTAAGCCCTTTACTTTACAGTTTTTGAATAGCAAAAGATCAAATTCTGCATCCCATCAAAATGAAAGTATTTCCTCTGGTTCAAATCATTGCAGATTTTGACTCAATGTCCACTTGCTTTTTTTTCCAGGTGGTGTAACAAGTTTAGAAACTTTCTTGTAGCATCTTTTCCTCTTATTACACATTGGTTCACCTATTGGTGTTACGTATATTGCTTAACACAGCTTTGCTCCACCTCATTCAGTTCAGTATGTTTGATCAAGAAACTATTAAATCCATGATCTTTCATGGAAAAGCAAGAATAAAAATATTCCTTTACACACTCATTTTTCTTGTCCTGGTGAAGTGCAGCTTATCATAGCTTTGGTCATATACCATGTTCCAGAGTAGTGATCCAAGTATCTTTTACCACAGAGATGTGACGTGTCCGTGACAAAGCTGGAATGTTCCCTTGCACCTCTGAGTTAATCAGAGGTGATTATTCTCATCTCCTGCAGCACACCTTTTTTCTTTGTGCTTAGGTTCCTCAGCGTTTCAGCATTATGAACTATCAGCCATTTTGTACACACCATGCAGCCACAAGTTACAAACCTCGAAAACTTTCCCGACCACTGAGGCAGGGAGCCCAGGTAAGAAGTCATCTCAAATACAAACTTTGCATTCCTACAATTATTTGATTAGTTTTGTCTCAACGTTTTATACCAAAAGCCTTACTACAGTCTGAAAACCTTTGATGTCTGTGTTTTTCAAGGATGAGTTGGTTCAGGTAGTTGCTTCTCCTGAGGGGCAGCTTAAGTTGGTCTCCCAGAGGATGGGTTTTCACAAAACATCCCCAGAAGAAGTAGCAGCAAAGGATATCAGCCTCTTAAAACTGGTTCCTCCTCAAGCTTTAGTCTACCCTACAGAGAGCAACCCACTTCGCATTTTTGTAAGTAGAAGCTGACTTCCACAAAGAACCTAAGAAAGGAGGGGAAAGGATGTTTGTTTCTTCAGAAGCCTGATCTGGAATTAGTGGGCAATTCTTTTACTCAGATTGGTATATAAAACTTCCCAGAGTGATTGTAATCCTTCAGGGTGCAAGCGCTGGTAGGGAGGAGTCACAGAGCTCACCCCACTGAGGGCGCCATCTCACTTTAAGGTGGAGTTTGATCAGTTTAGGGGAGGAATGATAAGGCAAAATTGCCAGGGACGGCAGAGAACTGGAGACCCTTCCAGTCTCACACTCCACGAATGGTCACTGATCCTAGGATTCCCTGGAACACCATGGGGCCCCTCCCTTCTTCTCCATTTGTTTCCCCATTTGGATGTTAGAAGAAAAGCTATGATCTTGGTATCTCAGCCCTTCTATAACCTCATGCTCCTGCCCAGGTAGGTAGGACAGGTGCAGTCTTTTCCTCCTTTTCAGCAAGGGCACTGCCTGATCCTTAGGTAAACTGCAAAATGAAGTCAAACTCTGCTCACATTGTGTTCTGCTGCCTTAGAGTTTCCAATAGTTCTCATAACATCTCAAAAGCACATTTCCAAATTATTACACACAGGGATTCAAAGAGTGCATGGAAGGATTTTCTGCTACTTAATCATCATGTAGATTGTGCTACTTGGCTCCAACCACAGAAGGTGTTTCCCACACAGTGCAGCAGAGCCTGGAGATCCCTGAGCTGGGTGTCTCTGGGCAGGCACAGACAGCTGTACAGCTCAGCGCTGTGTGTGGGTACAGGCAGCATCTCTGCACCAGCACGGCACCGCGCCTGACTTGGGGGGCTCTGTCTTTCAGCATCACTTAGCTGCAGTGGCCCAGAGCCCTGTGTGCTAGTCTGGTGGTCTTGGCATAACATACATGGTATAGACTAGTCCTCACCGCATGTGGCCAGGACTCCAGTGGACTTACTGATTAGATCCTCTGTGCATCTCTTCATCCCTCTGTCATGTCAGTGTAAGAGCCAGGCACAGCCTGATCCCATGCTACCCAGCATTAGACTTTATTCAGAAACAGTGCAGTGAAATAGATGGCAAGTTGCTCACTACCTTCCACCATGGTGAGGCCATTTCCCATTCTTGGATCCTGAACTATTCAGAGAATCATTTATGGATGTTGGAGTAAATAGATGATAGGGTGTTTTTCTTTTTTCTTCCAAACTTGGAAAAAACACCTTATTGCTGTATTTCAGACAGCAGAGAGCATGCATAAGCCAGGCAGATTTTGAGTCTGTGATGATGGTAAGAGACAGGAAATGAAAGGTCACACTGAACAGAATAGTCACAATGAGACAAAGGTGTGAATCTGGGAAGACTATATTAATTTTAAGAACTGTATTTTCATCTATTTAGTTCTTTATGGTGCTCATAATAATTTTTTAAAATAATCTCCTCTGTTTTTAGAACCCCACTCCAGGATTAGTTCCAGTTTTACCTCCTTTGGCCTATTCTGAAACAAATATTGAATATCATCTTTGCCCTCATCCAAAATACACCTTTACCAAGGAATGCCCCAAAGGATCCAGTATTCCAGTCACACAAAAGAAATTTCTGCATCACAAGGTATGGCCTTTGGGGTTTTTTGTGTGAGTACCCGGTTTCAGTATGTTCTTGCTGAGAATGTGCTCCAAGGAGTCAAAAAGAAAGATGAAGTCACCCTAGATATTTTTAAGTAAAAATTATGCATACACCTAAATAGTCAGTACATGAGTCAGAATAACTTGTTAGGCTTTATCCATGGTTGGAGCTAGATGATCTTTAAGGTCCCTTCCAACCCTAACCATTCTATGATTCTATGTCTCTATCCCTGAGTATTTCTCTGCTCTTTCCTTCTTGTCTCTGTCTGTTGTATTTTCATGACCTTGCAGAGGAAGAAGCATCTTTTAAATATGGAGAACTGCATATTTCTCAGCCAAGAAGTCAGATCTTCTGTCTGGCAAGCCTCTCTCCCCATTGTGTTATGTGTTAGTGGTCTGATTGCTGTAGCACTTGTCATTTCAGGAGGTGATTTGTGAAGTAATGGAATGGAGAAAGTTCTTGCCAGTGGTCTATTCCACTTTTTCTAACACTCCCACACTGGCGAGTACAATACCTAGGTAAGAAAGAATTTAAATATACCCTGCACCAGTTTCTGCTGTCTGTAACTGTAATCACCATGACTAGTCCTACAGATAAAAGTGGACCTATGGGTGGAATTGTTGCTCAGAAATCCAAATCCACTGTGGAAAACTCCTACTGACCACTTTGGAGGGTGGGTTAAGGGCAGTATCATTAGAGGAAATACCTGACCCTGGAAGGAGAGTTCCAGCCTGGGCTCTCAATAAGATCTCTCTTGAATGCTTTTTGATTCAGTATTAGAAGACCTGGAAGGTGTCTGCCCTGCAGAAGTATGAACCGTAAAACCTTCAACACATGGGCACGCGCACGCAGTGGTAGCCAACATCTCTCAGGCTTGTGTTCCCTCCTGTCACAGCTGTTTCTGGTGTACTCACATTTTCCAGGAATATTTAAAAGTACATCATCTTCATTGTAACTACAGCTGCTGTGAAGCTTCAAAATAGAAGCATTGAGTGCAGTTGCTCTCTGTCCTTCTTAAACTAAAACAGTTTCCACCGCAGGGATCCTTACAGTTTAGATATGCTTCCAAGAGAGGTACCACCAACCCTGTATGACTTACCTGAGAGGGACAGGGAGAACATAATTGACCAGTAAGTTTCTCCTCTATTTTTAATTCAGTGTGATTGATTATGTCTTAACCACTTGTATGGATGTGTCTAAACCTGTCGTGGGAGGTCCTCAAAGGCAAAAGCACAAAGTCCCTCTTACATAAAACATACTTTTGTTATTGTTGGCTAAAAAGTACTTTTAAAAGGATAAAGCCTGATTGTTCTTCATCTTACTAATTTTTAGTGAGACAGATGAAACTGAGTTCAAAATGATTCTTACTCCAGAGATGGTGAGAGCTGAATTTCCACAAATCGGGCAGGCGTTCTCAGAAGGCAAAGAGAAATCAGCCAAAGAAGAAAGGTAGGTACAATTTGAAATTATGGGAGGGGAATGGAAAGGAATCTGAAGACAAGCATCACCTTTAAAATCACATGGAAAGTCATACTGAGGTGCTCTAGGGGCTCCATCACAAGTGGGTTGCAGATTTGGTACTTTGAGTGAATTTGTACTGCAAATGCCCAGACTGGGCTTCAGAAAGCAGCTGTGAGTGTGGCACATGGTTCTGGATGTCTCTGACTTGGTTTTATCAGTACGATCTAACACTTGAGGCAGTTTTCTTGCCTTCCCAGAGATATTCAGTGTTCTTGGAGCAGTGGCATCTCCTCTTCAGTGACCCATTTGGTTAGGTATTTATTAATGCTGGCAGAGGAGTGAGCCCATAGAATTTCCCCCTGGCATGGTGCTTTTTTTCCACAGGCTCTTCATAGGAGTGGGTCACGTCTGCTCTGCTGCCTGAGCTTCCCACTTCAACGCACATTGAGTTTTAGGCATACAGCACAGCATGTAAAATAACTTGCATTTATAAACACAGAATTACCTGAAACTTTGTAAACTGGCCACTGTAAGGGCCAAACTCTGCCTTTTGTCTCCAGTGTTGTCAGGCCAATGTCCTGAGTTGGCAGCTCAGCAGAGAAATCTTGAGGGGCAGCCTGAGGACAAGGAAACCTCTGAGGGACAAATGGGACTTTGATGAAGTTGATGATGACCACCATAGTTTCAGAGCAGCATTTCAGAACTGCCCAGCAGTTCTGTGGGGCTGGAAGCAGAAGTGGATGTACTGTGTGAAATTTAGGGATATCTGATGTTGCAGGAAGGATGCAAGGAGGTAACTGGGACGCTGCAGGCAGTGGGCTGGCACTGCAGTCAGCATGGGTAGGATAAATGACTGCAGAACAACACAGGAAAAAGTGTTGAGTTTTAACCCTGTGTTTTCCTGGATACCTCCTGTGACTTGGAGCAAGTGAATTAATCTTTCTGTCCAACAGTTGCCCTCTCTTTAAAGTGACCATGATGTGTCTTAGACATCAGGATGTACATACTAGCCTGAAACTTTCAGAGCCATCAAGAGATCTGAATATCTTTAATTTTAGAGGCAAATTATTTGATTGACATTCAAATCCTGTGCAACTGTCAGCCATTAAACGTTAAAACAGTGCTGCATATTATGGGCTCTCTGACAGAACCCTGATTGCTATATTGTGATTACTACAGCATTGATTGAAAATAATTTGCTGTAAAAACACAGGTGTGTCTGACTCAGTGCTGCTTTTTGCATTTTATGACACTTTGTTTGTCAGAACATGAGGATTTGAGATAGCTTGTGTAACTCAAGAGTGACCTTTTTTCCCACAGTGATACAGTGTTGGACTGTGCTTTTCCAGGATAAGTAGTTTTGTAACCACAAGGTTCTCTCTTTTTGAAGTTTTGGATGTTTTCTTCAAAAATGAAAATACTTTTCTATATTAAACACCTTTGGGTATTGATATTTACTTGGTGAAAGCTTCCCTATTTGTTTGCCTTTGTAAAGAGGGAAATAAAAATTTATTAGCAAACAATGAAGCCACAATCCTTTCTGTTGTCACTGGAAGGTTCTTGGTTGTTACCGATGGAGTGGTATTTCACTGGATAATAGAGCACACACTGCTCTTCTACAGCAGTTTCAGCATTTTATCCTTATGGCAAATAATTTTTCATGTGGGTTCTTGTGTTCTGGACATTACAGGCATAGTATTCCTTCATAGATAAAATGTAAAACTCAGTCTAATAGGTGTTTAACTATCAGCTTTCCTAACTGGCCAAGCCAAGAGTGAATGTTGTTGGGGGTGGTTGTTGTTGTTGTTTTTTTTTTTTTAGTTTCCCCTCATTTTCCAGTTCTGCATAAGTAGGGGAATACTCTCTGTGCTCATTATAAGAGAGAAATTATGTGTGTGTGTCTCTTGTTTTGTCACCATTCCTAAGTAGCTCCCCTATTATAAATAAAAATGACTTTTTAAACTTCTTGCAGAGACCTGCACAACCATCCAGATGGACATTTTCAGCCACAAAGCAACGAGCTCAGAGAGAAGGTTCAAAAACACGTGGAGAAAATGAAGCTGAAAGCACTTAATAAAACCCTTATTCTGGGATAAGAGTAGTTTGACAAAGTCCAAGGTTTGGCACTGCTTATCCTGTTAATATGTGGCGCCTCCTGTGTCCCAGCTACGTGTACTTATGTTCAGCGAGGTCAGCAATTTCTTTTGCAAAGAGAAGAGAACTACCCGTAATGCCACCTCTGTCAAGGGCCCTCACTGTGACCATTACCCCAAACACAGTAATTGCTCTGATGGGAGTCCTCAGCCGTGTATCTGCTTATTTTGTTCTGGTGTGAAGGATCAGAAAACCACAGTACTACCATGTAAATAGTTTGGTAATTAATTTACAGCCCTCTGTTTTCAAATAAAATGTGAAAAGTCCAAATACTTCTGATTTTGGTTTTTCAGTTGTGACCTGTCCCTCAGTTTTGCCGGTAAGTCACTGAGTCTCAAACTCATACATTTAAATCATACACGTGAGATTTTTAATGAAAGGTAGGACTTGAACAGAATTACTGTCCACAAAGGTATGTCCAAGCAGGTTTCATTAGCTGTTCAGGGGCTTAATTCAATGCACAGCTCTCTTGGCAAAAGGGTGCATGGACTGGGGCAATGAACTCCAGAACCTCGTGAGAGACCTGTAACGCTCTGGGTGTATTCCCTAGGAAAGGAGATTTCTCAGCATATCACCTTTCAGCTGGGATGTCTCCTACTTTCTTGTGGGCAAGCTGGACATCAGACAAAATTGGTTTTATACAAAGTAGCTCATACTTTCTTGTGGGCAAGCTGGACATTGGACAAAATTGGTTTTATCCAAAGTGAGTTGATGGCTCGTTTTGAAGAGTGGTCCAGGCTATTTGTGCTGAAAAAAAGCACATCTCTTCTATATTAGAAGGTGTGGAAAATGCAGCTATACATATGACATTCCTAGGAAGCAAACTTCTTTCCAGGCATACTTAAAACCCCTAAGAAAAAAGTTTATTCCAGAGAGATCAGTGTAGACAAACTGTAAAAAGCCCGGGGAGATAGAAAATGGGAAAGTAGGGTGAAAATAAAGCTGCAGAATAGCCTGTATTATACTAGCTACATACTATCTGCTCACATCAAAGAAATAAAAAGCTGTTAAGTTTCTGCTAACCATCTAATTGGCAAGAGATTGTTCAGAATGCAGGTCTGGATATCTGCAAAGCTTCTCTGACTGCAAACAACTGCTTAAATGTGTACACATTGCTTTTTTCTTCAAAGTCCTGAGGAAAACAGTTGATCTTTTAAGAGGCACACTGCGACTCGAGCATCTTTCTTAACTGTGACAAAAGCGTTCTCACAGTTTACAGTGAAAGCATTTGCAGTTCATAATTCACAGTTTAAGTTAAATCAAGCGTAGATAATTCTTAGAGACTGTTATCCATCAGCTAAATTTCTAGTAAAGATGGAATAAGTGTTCAGAAACAACGGTGATTAACCAGAGTTAATTTTTTTCTTTTTTTTTTTTTTTACTGCAGTATCCTCTTTCCTCCTTTCTCCAGTTTCCTGGTCATCTCAGTGGAAATTAGTCATGCTTCTCCATTCTCCAGTGGTAGACACCAGCCTCCAAAGAAAAACTCCTTTCTATATAAGTGATCCTCCTTTTCTCTGTTTTAAGGCTTTTATGGGCCAGGTTCCAGTGTGCAGATAAGGTAAGAAAAAGCTGTTCCCTTGCCCTAAATTGTTCCTAAAATACAAAAGGATGGTTTTAATAGCTAGTAATGCACTAGCTCTCTGTCAAAGGCAATCCAGCTGTGTCTAAGAACATAAAATTTAGCTAAATAATTAGACGTCTTAGTTTTTTCATATATGAGGCCACTTAGGTATTGTCCTGGTTGACTACAGAATACTTTCAGAAATGGCATACAAACTATAAGAATTACAACCTGCAGTTGTTGGTTATTCACAGTTCTGCGCCTGTTCAGTGTTTCATGAAAAGGATGGAGGGATTACAGAAAACAAATCAGAAGAAAAAGGAATGATGTAATGGAAATTGTGCTTTTGGTGTAACATTACCCAGTGCACTGGAGTATTTTTGACAGTTATTTTGTTGGATTATTGTTTCTAACATACTGAACAAGAACATAAATTTTGGAGTGCATTTTTATGTATAAAAGACATATATAGTTGTCTCTAACAGACTGCTAATACCTGTTATTAAACACTTGGATGCTTTATAGGGTCTTTTTTAAGGATCAGCCAACAGGACTCAATAGCAATTGTGTGAAATGTCAACATTCAGCATCAGTGCTGTTTAAAACAGCATTAATGCAAACTTCAGCCTTAAGGCTAGGCTTTTACAAACTGTGGAAAACAGTTTATTAAAGCATCTTTTCATCTGCTTTCTTATGCCTCTATTAAAGATGCAAGTCACACTTTTAAAGGAAATGCAGTGTTGGAGTCTAGATTAATCCCATGAATGTGCAGATTGAGTTTACATACAGATTGCAAACTGAGATTGATTAATATGTTATATATAGCCACAGTTCCATACATTCTAATGTTAATTCGTGGATTACCTTATTTTGGGAATTAAAGGCTGCATTCTTACAGATTTAAGTGGGAAAGTAAGAGTGTGTAAACGGAAAGGTAAGGATGTGTAAATTGATATGCAGAATGTGACAAGTGTATTTCCATTCACTGCAAATAAAATTACTGCTGCTTCCCTTGTTTGGAAAGGATTAATTGGCTAAATGGCAATGAAACAGTTTTACCAATTTTTTAATATCCATCTTGCCTGAAAAAGCCTGTCTTATTAGCAAGGTTAATAAACACTGACTCACGCTTTAGCTTTTCTCCCTTTTATTACATAACAAATGAGCATTAACCTCTGAATCAAATCAAAGGTGCATTTTAAAAATTAAGAAAATGTTAATGTTTTTATATGGAAAAGATCCATGACCTTAAGTACTCAGTAACTGGGTTATTAATCTCACTTACAGTTCCACGATGTGAGAAAACCCATCAAGGTCTTTAAAATGTAAATTAATCATATTTATAAGAAGACTGGGAGAAAACCAGCAGTGTATGTCTGATATAAAGAAGTTGGTGTAATTATATTTTCAGCTCATAAGAATAGTTTCATGAACCCCAAACTAAAGAACCCTTGTTACCTTTGGATTTGTAATGCAAAGTTCAGTTATTTCAAGCTGCAGTTGAAGTTTTTCTTGTAGTCTGGGCACTTATTTGGTCTCTCTCCTGCACGGATTTTCTTGTGGTTAATAGGAGCTATGCTCACACTGTATCCTTCGCCATACAGAAACACAGTGAAGGCCTCTTTCCAGCTGTTTAACCATGGAGGATGTAAACTCTTGCTGAGACCTCTCCTGCTCCTTCAGTTTGGTTGGAAATAGCCAGTAAGTTTACAGTTTATCAGGTGAGATATACACAAACAGTGTCATTTCCTTAGGAAGCTGGATAAGACTTCTCTGTGGATTAATGTGGGTAAATTTCTTTGTAAATGTAACTGTGAAGTGCTGCTCTGCAATCACGAAGTGCGTAATTCATATGGTTCCTAGAGAAACACCAAACACGTCATGTCCTGAGGGTGTCTGTGACCTCTGAAAAACAGAGCTGTCCTTGATGTACCTCGGTTTTGCAAAGAAGTTATTTTAAAGCAAAATTGGTTTAAAAATATTATTTTCCTCCTCTGTTTTCCACTTCTCCTGCTGTCAACCTGCGCACTGAGTGCCAAAACTGGTTGCTTGGAACGAGTCCTCTTCTTCAAGTGGTTGTGGCTAGCAGTATACAGTGATAAGACAGCCTTCTCAAAATCTTTGGTTTGGGTTTTGGTTGGTTGGTTGGTTTTCCATGAAACGTAAAAGCCTTTAGAGAGGAATTTTAAAGCAGTGAACAGTGTCTACAGCAGTTTGGTCTGGTGGCACAGGAATCAGCTCTCCCAGCCTGAGCAACCTCTTCAGTCTCCTCCAGCTCTGCCTGCAGCCAAGAGGTGGTCAGTGGTAGCTGCTTTGGTGCAGGGCCCTGGAGAGCCATCAGGAACACAGTGCTGCAGTCACACACAGCTCTTCTCTGAGCCTTGTGCTGTGGGGTATTGTCAGTAGCAGGGTCTCAGCTCTGTTCAGAAGAGACCTCCTGCCATTCCCAGGGATGAGTCCCATTCATACTGCTCCCACAGACTGAAGGACTTGGTCAAAACTGTCTTGTGATGCTTCGTTTTTATGGACATCTGAAGTAACGCGCGTCATTTCTACAAAGCTGGAATTCATCAGAAGTCTCCCATAAATACTGCCGTATTGAGCATCTTTTCATTGGCTGTGTCTGTCTTTGTCCTCTAAGGAAGTTGAATTCCACTATCAGTGCAATATCATGGCAATAGCTTCAGGCACAAAGAGATCCAGAAATCACATCATTTGGCCCAAAAAAAAAAAAAAAAGCCAGACACATCTGAATGGGCTATCTTGGGCCACTTAACACCTGCAGAAGCTAATTGGTCGTGAGGGACTTCCCAGAATCAGTCTGTATGACCACAGCAGGCACTTGAAAATTAAATCAAGCAGCTCCTGAAAACTCCAGGTGATTTCAGAACACCTGCAGGAAGTATTTTTCCAAAGCACTGGTACATCAAAAAACCATCTTCCGATGAGCTGCTCACTTGTGCCAGACACTGCTTAGTTCCAGCACATTCATGTTTTACCATCCAAAGGTTAAGCTGCATTTGAGTGGGTGAGGGCACTAAGGGTGAAGAGGAATAGCACGTCCTTCTGTCTTTAAAGAAACAAATTTTCTGGGACCCAAGCCTGTGAGTTGAGCACATTTTTAAATGGTTTCATTTTTTTACTGCCGTTGGAAGGCCTTTCTGACTACTTCAGTCAGGTTCTGTGTTTTTAATTGCACAAGGGACTGAGTTAACAGGGCATAATTTTTAATCAGTTTATCTGGCTTCAGAATTCTGAACCAAATTATACCTCCATCACCAACTAATTACTGGTTTATAATCATTTCACAGTGTGGAGTCTCCTGTAATCCTATGTGCATTGCCTACAAATCAACAGTGCACTTTGTCACCTCAGGGATATTGGTTGTATGTATTGTTGGTTGGCTGAGTCTCAGAGCACCAGATGAAGAAACCAAGGCTTATTTCCCTTGAGTTTGGATTTGCATGATTAGTTCTCTGTATGTTACCCTGAAAATGGACATCAGTCGCTTCCAAGCGGTTTCTCTCTTTGCTTCCCTGCCTCTGAAGTACCTTTCCCCGCAGGCAGCGTCATGTTTCAACAAACTTGCTGCTTCGGTAACACAGTAGGCACAGATGTCCCCATGCAGGTGCTGTCAGCAGTCACAAACTGTCATGTTATGTGTTGTTACAGGAGGGCCAGATACAGCTCAGGATGCTGAAAAGTGTTGATGAACAGTGTACTCTGCCAGAGCTGGGAGCCAAAAAGCTTCTGATTCCCCTTGTAGGTACCAGCAGTACCTACAGAGTTCAGCTCTTCCTGCAATAATGCCTCCAGTCAAGGGGAGGAGTATTTCCATCCACTGCTGGAACACAGCATAATTTGCAGTGAGGGTTTCTGCAGCCTTCCCTTTTAATCTGCACCACTGGAAACACTGGCTGATGGAACCAGGGAAATTTCAGTGCCGTTCCCAATGCATCATCCATCATTTTGCTATCAGTATAGTCACGTTCTTGCCTTGCTAAAAGCAGGTGATAGACAAGCTGTGAGCTTCTGTTCATGGCACTGATATAAGCATTTACACACTTGATGGGAAGAGTGACTCAAGCTAAACTGGGCAGTTCAAATCCTGGTAGCGAAAAAGTCAGGCATCAATGCAGACTGGTCATTGGCACCGGTGTCCAGCATCCAAGGAGGCTCACAGTCCCCACATTTAAATCAACTTTGATTAAAACTAGCATGGACAGCTTTTTTGTGCTGCAGTCTCCCACGTTAAGAGATATGCTTGAAGACTCCGGCATTTTAGAGTGCAACTCTACTCCAGGATTCAAAGTTAACAGTGAATGAAAATCAATTATATGTAATGAGTGCTCCTGACTACTTGATTAACCAACAGGAAAACAGAGAGTGGAGATCTGAAAGAGCACCCCTGGGTATCAGCATGAAGCTTCAGCTGAGTAAACTGATCCAGCCCTCTCTCGAGAACAGATAGAATTTCGAAAGTTGTGTTGTTTGTAGTTCATATTTAGGAGAAAAGAAGAGGTTCATATGATTTCAGTGTTATGAGTGAGTGTCAAAAGACAACACTGGGGGCCAGATCTTCAGCCATTGTGCTCAGTAATGCCAAACACAGACATTTAAAGCTCGAGCCAGATCTCCAGAATGTCTGAATTCTTTTTAATCAATCTGGATTTCTTTCTCTTTTATTTCAGGTTTCTGAGCTGCAGGTTATACTCAGAGTACATTCTCAGACTTCTTCTGAAATTATGAAAGCTGAAACCTTCATTTCAGATACATTAAATTAAAAACTGCGTTGCTCGATCATCTGCAAAAGAGTCATTTATAACAGCACCAGACACTAGGAGACTCCATACTGTTACTGCTGGTGTCCTAAATCTTGTATCAAGAAGGATGAACCAGCTTCATCTTACGAATGTTTTAGAGTCTGTTCCTGGTTTTATGGGAATAACCAAGTCTCTGAAAAACTCACCATTGATTCTTTCTGTCAGTGTTGTTTGAAATTACTGGCTCTCATCCTTCATGCTTTTGGGTCCAAAAAGGGGCAATAAGGGAGTAGCCGGCCTCAAGAAAACTTCAGCAGAATGTCTCTGTGAGATTTAAACTGTAAACAGGAGAGTCTGTGTTAACATTGAAACTACTTTTGTGCCATTTCCTTTGGGCACTCAAACTCTCTGTTGGTCAGAAGAAATTCCTGGTCTCATCTGAACTGGGTGTGATAATTGTGGCTATGTCTAGCCATTGTTGGATTCATCATCCTGATGTATTATTTATACCAATGGACAGATAAAAGGAAAGTTAGTTTTGCAGAAGTGACATACTGAATTTTCTTCAGAAGTTTTGAGTTTTGGCTCTGATCCACCTTGGCTGAAAACAACAGGGGTTTTGTCACTGACATGAATGGCATTAGTATTGGCCCTTTTAGGCTATGATGTTTCTTGCTACATTAAAGATTTGCCATTGACATAATCCTATATTTAAGGTGATAGATTGGAACTTGGTGCCCGAGAGAGCGCTTCATCCTGCTAGGCTGGGATCACAGAGTGGGGGACTGACAGTAGCCTGCTTTCCTTGGAAAGCCTTTACTTCGTTCTGCTGTTAAATGCTGTTAAATGTTCTCTGTTAAATCCTGTGTTTATAATGGTATCAGATGCTTCTGCGAATCACTGAGGGAGCAGATGGCAAGGAATTTGAGTACCTAACTCCCTTTGATGCTCCCAGCAGTGAAGGGTCCAAGTATCTTCATAGATTTGAGCCAAAGACCTGTGCCAGAATGCAAACAAAGGAATCTTTAACCTCAGACATTGCAGCAACACGCTGATTGTGGACAGTCCTCCTTTCAGTCTCTCAGACCCCACAGATTGTTTGCACTTATTGCTCTGGAGTGTGTTAGACTCCCAAAGGGACAGAGCAACATTATTAATTTATACTAATCACTCTAAAAATAACCAAAAAGCTGTGGAAAAATGTCAGGGAGGAGGCAATGGAGAAGCACAACTGTCCTATCTGCTCTTCCAACCCTGCAAACTTACCCCATCACAGTGAGAATCTCCTTTTTAATGAAACGTGGTGAGATAACTTTGTAAGTACCCTGAAAGATGTCAAAATTTCCCTCTCTGTGTACTGATGACATCTCACACAGGGAGAGGTAAAGCTATTCATGTACTTTCGGGAAAGAAGTGATGAATTATTACTGTGATTATGGTGGTTATTTAAGTGAGTGTTTGTTCCAGGAGTTGGAGATTGGCCTACAATTGAATGTCATTGCTAAGGTGTAGTTTATGTATTATATTAAAATAAATATTCAAGGTAAAGGGGATAGATAGTGGAAGAAAGTGCTTCCCAAACGGATGAACTGAGAATAGATGAAGTCCATGATAGTGGCCCAGTTGAAAAATATTTGCCCAAATGATCTCTTCATCAAATCAGAACAATCCAAGTCGGATAAAATGTTGATGCAGAAAACCCAAGGGGACATCTGTTATGGAAAGAGGTGTCTGTGTCTGATCAGTGGAATTTTTGGCTTTATGCAAAAGTTACTGGATGAGACTGAACGTGTTGACCATGCAAAAGGTTGTGATAGTCTCTCTTATCCTTAAGACAAGTGAATATACTAGTCTGTCCCTGTTAAAGTATGCAAATGTGGGAAAGTGATGTTGGCAATCTGATTTCAGGCCCCTGAAAATAAAGAAATCCAGGCATGATGACACAGAGACAAAAATAACTATTTGCATCAGCAGCTTTTTGTTTAACCTGCAGGCAGAACTCGGATCAGTTTAAAGTCATTTATATACAGCTCAGCACTGGAAAGTCTTGTTTTGTTTTGTAATTTCTGTATTTTCCTGCCTCTTATCATGTTCCCTTTGAGTATTTGCTGCACTTGCTATGTGTATCAGAAACAGTGTCCATAAATATCCAGCAGAAGTCTAACAACACAAACCTTTCTGCTGATAGCAATGGAATAATACTTTGTTGGCATGGAACACACTTGGAAGGCTTATTTATAGATTATATACCTGAGGATAATTCTTACACTGCCAACAGTAGGACAAACCTGGAGTTTCATGGAGAAGACTCCAATAATATTTTAATTTTATCACTCAGTGTAATATTGGAGTTACTGGTCCTTTGGCTTCACCCAAAGTAGCTTTAAGGACTACTGCCTTTTACAAATATTTCTCAGAAGAGTCTTCTTCATATGCGTTCTTCCTTTGACTGATATGTAATGTGACAGTTTTGCATTTTCTTAAGTTATACTAGACAGTGCCAGGAAGATATTTTGTTTCTTATAAAAGTCTTTATCTCTTTTTTCTTTTCTTACAGATATTGTTGTACTTCTGGTTTTCTTCAGCAAGAAAGGCCTGACTGTCTTTCAGACCCGTACTATCAAGATGACCTGTTCCCAACTGTTTATTTGAGGACTTAAATATTTGTTTGAGGAATTCTTAGCATCTTTTCTTTGATAAGTCTATTATCAGCAGCTCAACTCTAAACACATCAATAATCATTACTAATGGAAGTACCCAAATCATCACCTTATTCACATCTCCAGGTAAGTTCACATTGCAGAAAACAGATACTAACATGTAAAATCTGCAGCTGTAGGCTTGAACAGATGTCGCAATGGGTGTTAGCATCTGAGATCTGAGATACTCTGATTTAGATCCTGATCCTGATTTAGACCAGCCTTCAATTGCTGAAAGAATTTCTATATGTCTGTACTAGATCCTGTCCAACCCTCTTAGCTGCATGTATGGGCAAGACTTTCAAAAAAAGCTGTATAGATATTTTGTGTGGCCAACATCAGACACCATGGGAGGGATATGAACTTATGGACTCCATGTGATTGTAAGGTGTCTCTAGCCAGGCACCCAGAATTTCTAGTCAATTTTAGAATTTGTCTTGAGTGATTTCATTAAAAGACATCAATTCATAGAATCATAGAATGGTTTGGGTTGGAAGGGCCCTTAAAGATCATCTAGTTCCCCCCCCCCTGCCATGGGCAGGGACACCTTCCACTAGACCAGGTTGCTCAAAGCCTCATCCAGCCTGGCCTTGAACACTTCCAGGGATGGGGCATCCACAGCTTCTCTGGGCAACCTGTGCCAGTGCCTCACCACCCTCTCTGGGAAGAACTTCTTCCTGATATCTAATCTAACCCTCCCCACTTTCAATTTAAACTCATTACCCCTTGTCCTGTCAATACAGGGTCTTGTTAAAATTCCCCCCCCAGCTTCCTTGTAGGCCCAGTTTTCCTATCAAAAAACTGTTTGACAAAAAGCTGTCTCTGAGCTATTTAGCTAAAGCATTTTGAAATCTTTTGATTCAATATATTTTAGTTTGTCTGCAGCTACTTGAGTAATGTAAGAGGGAACAGCTTGTTTCCTTTGGAATAGAGATACTATTTGTGAAATAGCCTTTGCAGGAGTGAGTCACTGGTGAAAGGAGGAAGTTCATTTAATATGCTCCCTTGAAAACTGCAAAGAGAAAATTGAGTTTTCAGTTTGTCTGAAAGAAAACTGAGTGTTGACAAAGTCTGGCAGCATTAAATATGGGACCTTCAGCTGCCACATGAAATAAACTCTTCCTTTTGTTCTGATTTTGATGGCACTCAAAGTAAAACATACCTGTATCCTCAAAGGTTTAGCATCTCAAACTGCTGAGCTAAACACAGTCCTTGCTAGAAACAAGTACAGTATGAAGCATTTGATCCAGTCACATGTAATTAACTCGGAGACAGAGCCATCTCTGTGGTAGTAGGGGACCTGGCAGTAGAGCGTGCACAGATTGCAAGTCCAGGGAATGGGACATCAGGTGCCCACCCAGAACAGCTCTTCCCTGAGCATGCTGAGGGTCTGGTCTGGTCTTGCTGTGAATCTGAGGTGCAGCCAGACACCACTTCTGCTTGTGCACATCAGATGTGCCCCTGGACTGCACACACAAGGCACACAAAGGAGCTCCTGTGAGGCACCCGTTGCCCCAGCGAGCTCAGGCCACAAGTCCTGTGTGCCCACGCTGGAAAGTAGTGCTGCTGTGAGAACACGGGAAACCTATGGGCTGGGTACTGATCAGCTGAAAGTCCTGTTGGGATTTGCTGACTTCAGCTAATAATTGTCACGATAGGTTTATTTTAATTATAGTCAAGGTCAGAGGCTTCATCTTGGGCCTTAGGAAACAGGTTTATTTTTCTGATGGTCAGAAAATTGCAGAAAGCGTATGCCTGCTCTCTTTTGGGCAAGATCTCTCAGCTGAAGTGCTAAGTAACCAGAATGATATTTCCCATTTCACACCTTTACCATAAAAATGCTGTTCTTGGAAGAGCAGATTGCTCCAGCTGTGCACACTCCCAGTCAGCATCGTCTTTTATGATATTCCTACAGCACCACGTAAAGCCGAAGGTTTAGATGACTCAGTTTCAAATCCAAAGACAGCAATCACATCCAAAGTTTGACCTCAGTGATTTTGATTTACATCCCTCAAGACTTTTTGGCATAAATATTTCATGTCCAAAACAAGTAGCTGTAGTGGAATAGTGATCTCTAGTGAGAACTTTCTGCTGCCACCGGTACCAAAGTGGTTAAGGATATAGGAACAGACATGCTCTGTGTTTTCTGGTTTATTATATGTCATCTTTTTATGCAAAATGCCAGACCTATAGACTTGACTTTCCATGCTTTGTCTTTACCAATATTGTCTTTCTTGCTTGCCCTTGCAATACAAGCCTCAATCACTTGTTTGTCCACCTCTATGAGTAGTGTCTTAGCATGAACCGTAGGCTATTTTGACTCCTGTCTTCCACTGAAATGGCTCCAGTTGGGTACACAGATGTGAAACAGTCTGTGAGCTTGTGTAGCTCAGAGTTCAGTCAGAACATGATGGAGTACATGCCCTTGCCTTGTTGCCAGGCCACTGTACGTGGATCCTGA
>NW_010262115.1:0-8928 GCF_000690775.1 Eurypyga helias | reverse complement strand
TTTCCTCTTCTTTTTTTTTCTCCAAGACCTCTTTTGCTGGTGTTACTCATGTTTACTGTATATATGCCTTTTTAAATGAAAATGAACTAATTAAATACTGTCTTACACAGCTGAGGTCATTGTTAAACATACCTTAATCCATCCGATTTCTTTGCGCACTTGTTGCATCTCCACTTACACAGCTGAGGTCATTGTTAAATCACATGGATTAAGGTATGTTTCTTTGTGCACTTGTTGCATCTCCGCTTGTTGCATCTGTCTTTAAATTACATCGCAAGTTCTTCAGGGACTGCCCTATATTGTGGGAGAATGTAAACAAACGAGTTCAAGAAAAGATGGACTACCAACCTGTCACTCTCTTAATTTCTTGCTTGCTGCAGTCTGGAAACAAGGTTGCATCATGTAGATCACAACAATGTGAGCCGGACAGGACTAGCAGCAGCAAATGCCCTGAAAACACCCTCTGTTTAAGGGAAAAAATAGAAGCTGTGCCAAAAAGGTACTAGAGTGAACAAAGCTAGTTCCAAGGCAGAAAACTGAGGACACCAAGACCGAAGGACACAAAGTCCTTTCCCCACGGTTCCTCTGTGACACAGTGTACTGTAACACAGGGATACAAGTTCCTATTTTGTGGTCAGCAGGTAGCTCATTTCTTACTGACTTTTTCCCAATCTCAAGCCCTTTCAGAGTCTACTAAAACATACAACAGGGTAACATGGTCCAAAAAAGTAAAAAGTACAAAAATTAGGATAGCCCTTCTGCTAATAACATTCCCTGTCTGGGTCAAGGAAACTGTCTGGGGCTGTGGCAGTGCCCCTCCTGCCTTCCCCACTTGTGAGAAACTACAGACACTTGTGTTTTCTCTCTGCAGGGAGAGAATTGCATCCCTCCTTGACAAACACTTCCTCAGGAAAAAAAAAAAGTTCTGTTCCTTAATTTTCCTGTGTATTAAGTTTGGCCTGGTAAAAAATTATTATAAATGGAAGTAGAGAATCTGAAGTTTTAGAAACTAAGTGGTAGAAGCTAGCTGATTTTCCAGACAAATGTTTGTTCTAGTGCAAGTACGCAGTGGAAAAAAAATAAAGTATTTGATGTCCAGAGCTCCAAGTGGTCGCACTGCAATGCTACTTCCTAAACACCCGATAGTGAGCATTTAATGTGCAACAGATGAATTTACGCTGAGAATGAGGAGTATTTGCCATTGGAAATAAAACTCATGAAAGAGCAAGATCAGATCAGCTGCTATATTTTTCTTAATGCAAAAAATACAATTTTCATTTGGAGGTTATATGTTCAGAGGGTTTTTAAACCTTAGAAGTCTAAGCACGAGCGCAGTGAACAATGACTCCAGTTAGCACAAGCCCAGATGTAGCGCTGGCTTCCGTGATTCAATAGCACTATCTCTCTTGCCTTTTGAATAAGACCAGGGCCACAAATACACTGCAAACATTGGCTTGGAAACCAGAGACCAGCTAGGATTCCTCATTGTATTACTGAGCCAGTTGTTTAACTTCTCTACCCCAGTTTCCACTCTTGGGAATAGGCTTTAATAGCATTTGTGTTATCTGTGTTGAACTGCAGGTCAAACAATCAGCTGCTCTGTATTAATTTGGCTCCACTAAATATAATGGAGTCAAAATAGTTTTGTAACAGCCAGTGATGTGTTTCTAGTCACTTATTCTGATATTCCTCAGTGCTAAACATTTGTTTGCTCTTCTATGCACTTTTTATCCATAATGGAGGACATCTACCCTTGAGTACCAATCTCAATACACTACTCAAGCCACTTACGTGCTTTTATCATTTACCAAACGTTTGGGTGACAGAAGAAGTCTTTGGGAGGAGTTTTCCCTAGGACATAGCTTAGACAGCCTCCCATACCAGCAAGGATACCTGCACACAAAAGTGAAGTAGGAAAGACTTGGAAAATCTGGGCTGTTTTGCAAGGCCCTTGTTATTGTATCGCTGTCAGTGATGGACCTGAGCAACGTACTCAGCATCAGGTGGGATGCTCGCAGGTTTATGCAGCGCTGTAGATGGTGTCTCTGCTGTTGTCACCAATTAAATAATCAATGTAAATCTTAGCTGGATTCAGGGCTGCGAACACTTAAAACAGATGCCAGGATTTCAGTCCTGGCCAGCAGAGGCCACTGCGAGATTATAGGAAGAGCTGTTGTACAAGCCCCGCAGGCCTTGTTCAGCAGACTCGCTGCTGGAGAGACGGCATCTGGGCTGTGGGTTAGGACTTTTACTAAAGAGAAGCAATCTCCTGAGGATTTTCAAACTTCCCAAGAGTTTTAAAATTGTCTTGGGATGAATGTTCGTTTTGCTGCTGGTCTGCACGCTGAATGGGCTGGCGCTTGCCAGCAAAGAGCTGGAGCTGGTGCAGGGCGAAAACTGTACAAAGAGACCCAGGATACTCTTTTACCTGTGCACAGTGCTAGGGAGGACTTTGTAACTGCACTGCAGTTTGGTACAGTTAGCCACAGACAGACTGTCAGCGTGCTTGTGTCAGGGTTTAATGGGCAAGATGAGATGTCGCCTATTACCATTTTTGGATGGACAGTAGGAAAAGCTCAGGTGTAGTCCACGGCATGCTGTGTCACTGGGGTGTGGGGAAGTGGTGGAGGTGGGCTCTGAATCTGCTGAGTTTACTGTAGTCTCATGTTCCTCTTGATGGAGATTTTGTGCTTGTGAGCAGTGGTGTTAGCTTACTCCAAAGTTGTCTTGTTTCTTCAAGTTTTTCTCAGTCCCTTCGGGTTTTGTAAAATCCACCCAATACCATCATGTCTTTTCCCAGTCCAAACAACTCATCATTCTCTGCCTAACCTCATTCAGTTCTAGGGCACACATTGCTGCAAAGGGAGAAGCATTGGATAAAGGAAGCCAATTTTGGTTTAGTAACCTACTTCCGCAGTACTGTGCAATTCCTTTAAGTCTCAAGCTTGTTTGTGTGCTGCAGCTGGTCATGAAGCTAAGAAAAGTCATCTGAAAATTCTCCCAGTGCATGTCTTCAAGTGCAAAACTCTAGCACAGAGCAGTTCTGCCTGCTCAAAGAGTTTTCAGAACACTGTTGAATTCAGCACCGATTCTGCTGTGCACAGGCTTTTCGTTGACCTTTCTGGAGCGTTGAAGGCAGCGCTTCCCCAAATTCAGGTCTTAATTTTAGAGCAACAGCTCTTTGCCGAAAGCACACCCTGAAAATAGGTGGTAGGGGCTCTTCAGTCAGGTTGTATGTGTTTTTCTTTCTCAGAGAAAAGGCTAAGCACGCTAAGAAGAAACTCCGCAGCACCTGGGAGACACAGCCTTGCAGAGAGGCAAGAGGCTGTCATTGCTCCTTGGCAATAACTTGGCTCGAGGAAAGTGGCTTCTGAGTGACTGACTTCCCAGCCCTGTGCCAGCCTGGCTGTGCCATTGCAAACTGTGCCTGTCTTTGGCAGCCCACACTGCAAGTGGGAGACAGGAGGCAGGTGTTCCTGTGTCAGGATCCATTACGATGACGGGATATCTGAGCAGGCAGTGCATTCCTCGCAGTTCTACGTGCGTTGCTCCTGTTGTTACTCTGGAGGTCTGAATCCGATGTATGTCCCATGCTGTGTCAGATGCAGACCACAGACATGAAGAGTGCTCAGGCAAATCTGCGCTTTAAATGGACTTTATTAAAGGTGCAGTTATGCACCTCTGCAGCACGAAGAAAGGAGCAGAAAGTGTCAGTTTTTACCTCCTTTCCTTTTCAGGAGAGAAAGGGTGGCAGATGATGTATCCATTACTTCTTCAAAGCCTGGAGGTAAAGAAACTGGCTTCATAGGGGTGATGTAATTAGGTCAAGCAGGTACCATTTACCAAGAAACTCCTTTATTTTGTGACACTTCAAATGGAAGGTGGCAGGTAAACAGGATGTAGCCCCCAAGAAACTTAACCAAGAAAGTTTCTCCTTCCTGGTTTCGCCATTGATGGGGAGGTACCAGCTGGGAGAATTATCTTCCTCCACTGCTTGACACTTGTAATCTGTGTCACAAAGGTTGAGCACTCCAATTCCTTAAAGAACAGGTGTCTGTGAGCTCAATCAAATCCTTTAAGCAATTAAAATACAGCAAGAAGTGAGTTGTACAGATTACAGACAAAGCTATAAATTATTAAGAAGCTTGTTCTGGAACTTCATCGTGCACTTGAAAGGCGATTTTTACAGGCTAATGTGTGTCAGCAGCCTGTACCAGCATGCTCTTTCACTCAGCAAAGTAGAAAAGGATTTAAAAGGTTGTGGAGACAATTTTTTTCCCTGGGATTTTCTCGCTTGCCTTTCACTAACTGACATAACAAAATCTATAAAATATTTCATCCTCCAAGAAATGTGTTGTACTGTTTTTAGACTGAAGACATTTCTTGTGCTCGCAGATCCTGTTGCAGATACGATTGTTCAAATGGAAAAATGGAACAAATTCACGTTAGAACAATGACAAGATTTAAACCAAACAGATTTAACGGGCTGTGCTTCTGAGGTGAAAATGCACAGTACAATAATAGAAGTCATACTCGGCAAAGACTTTAAAAATAAACTGAAGTTCCCCTGGCACATTGCCATTCTCTGCTGATTCTGTTACATGTGAAATACAGTCTAATTTCAGCAAGATTTGACTTTTCTGGTGAGAAATTATTTTTCCTCAGTCCAGATTATAAATTACCCACAAATCTGGTCTGCATACGAACATCAGCGGTGGGATGCAAAGCCACCTTGTTGCAGCACCCAGGGGTCTGTCCTAGGCAGATAGGTGATAACTACTGTCAGACATGCTCTGTTTTCCGTAGCCTGCCTTCCTGGAGTAAAAGTTTTTTTCAGCAGGTGGCACCAGCTGCTCATGGGTCAGCGAGATGACGCAAAGGTGTGCTGATGTGTCTGGTGAGAAAACTTGTCCCCAGAGCCAGGAAAGTGACAGCCTCAACACACAGGCCGCCTCTGGAAGCACTGGGAAATGCTATCCTTACTGTAAGAGAAGCTTCTTTTTTCTCTCCCTCTGCTGCCATCCTAAGTTGCCCTTTTTATTCTTTCACTTTTTCGTGTCTCATGTGTGCAGTTACTTGATTTTTGTATTGAAGACACAGGTTTCCTCCGTGCTCTGCTACCCCAGACGTCCACTGCAACTCGCAGTGTCAGAGCAGTGGTGCCAGGAAGGGCAAGGCTGGGCGAGGGGCATGGGGCCACACCACCCTTTTATCTCCTGTGGTGGGTATTCTGCATCCTACTGCACGGCCCTCACATTAATGGCCTCGCTGTAAAAAAAACAAGAGGATGTGTGAATTAAATGGCTGTTACGGGGTTTGTTATATTGCCAAAAATACGAGCTGTTCAGTGCCCCTTGTACAACAACTGCCCGTTGTACAAAAGCAGTGAGAAGCCCTGAACCAGGCATACAGGAGGCATGCTATGGGGGAGTGAGCACAGTGAAACAGAGCCCTTAAACTCAGGGTCGTGTACTCCCAGCCTGGCTTTGCACATATTTCCAACTAAAGCCCTGCTCTTGCAGTCTTCCGCATGCGATTATTTTTCACGTGAGAAGAAATGCCATTAGCTTTAGCAGTCCAGACCAGGTTTATAGATAATACCAGTTAGTCCTAGATTAGGCATGGTTTAGCTAGTCAGTATCCCACAGCTAGGCTTGAGGTTGGTATTGGTTTATCCCAATGGAATGATTCCCAAAACAGGATATACATTCATAATTATTTACATGACAAAATTACACATGTTCAGCCAGAATAATGTGCCTGGCTGAACAATGTAACACAGGTTCATTTTAGGTGCCCAGCTCATATTTGATTTCTGGACAGAACCCGACAGAATGGAGGAGCTACAGCTTTCTGTGGGGAAAGCACTCCAGACTCGCTGGGAGTGTTGGCTTGAAAACAGACGGAGTCGATACAAGGGTTTTGCCCCACGATAGGCAGAGTCTGGATGTGGCTTTGCTTGACAGAGCGAACAGTGCATGGATGGAGAGTGTGAACCCAGAGGAAACTAAACAATAATTCCTTGTCAAGTGACAAGGAGTGTCAAAGGGGCACCTGCTTTAATCAGGTCTTAACTCAGAAGTCATTCTGTTAATGCAAGGAGGAAGGTTTTATCCTTCCGTAAGGGTTTTCTGGTTTGCTGCAGATGCACAGAGAAAAGGTGTAGTGCACCTCTAGTATTTGTTAGCATTAATGTGGGAATTTCACACTGGTCACAAACCCTGAAGCCACAAGAAAGTTAGAAAGTCATCTTCAGTAAACCCTTTCAAATTTCACTGCTATGCACTTAAATGGATATTTCAGATTAATTCCTTTGCATATTCTCTACAGTTAAAAGAAAAAGCGTTGGCAGTGTTTTTTCATAACTCCCCACCTTTAAAGTGGGTTGCCTTAGTTACCATGGCCAGCTCAAGAGACAGCAAATTTAGTACTAATACATTTTCAAAGCCCTGCAGTTTCTGTAAAATCTCTGTGTCATAATCAGCTACAACGTATGCTTTTATCATAGTGTTAATAAGCTTCAGAGGCGATGTCTAGTCAAGTTAAATCAGGGATGAAGATTACCACAGGCCAGAACAGCAGCCTTGGGTCATTACCTTGGTGTCTGTCAGGTGTATTTTGGGAGAAAGAGGGTGTGGAATTTCCCTGTAATTGGAAATAAGATTAGCTTCGAGTGGCTCAGATATCTGCTGCTTGATAGTCCTGTGCTGCAGTCAAGATCATACTTTCCTCAGCAGGAGATTGAGAGGTCTTAAGTTGTCCTCTCTATTGGTGATTCACTATTTCCTCTGACATTTAAGAAACCTGCAGGAAACAATTATTCTTTAAAGGGTAATTACTCTCCGTCATAAACAGTGTTAACAGAGGTCTGAACGGCTATTGACTTATCTTGTTCTCATGAGCACAGGATTTGGTTTGGGATCAGCTCTCTGTGTAACCTGTTGTGATAAAAGTAAATTTTCACCTCTCCTCTTTTTTTCTTTTTTGTTCAGCTTTTAAAATTCTAAGTAGTATGAGCTAAAGTTTAAAGATATTTTATATTATTTGTGTAATTGTTTAAAGTTCCTGAAACCTCTTTAGATCTAGAAAGGAATTGCGTCTTCACAAGGTAGAGTTGGCAGCAAAGGAACAGGCATCGCCCGAGAGAGTGTGGCTGTTTCTGAGCTCAGGGCCTTGGGACGTGGAGTTCTGCTTTCCGGGAAGCACTTCCTTCACTAAACAGCCAAGTTGGGCTGTGCTGCAGGACTGAAAGTGCTCTGCTCCTTTGTACAGGGGGAGTGCTGTTATTACCCTTTAATCTGAACCGAGGGTTTTGTGATCAGCGGAGCGAAGAGTAAGATAAAAATTTAAAAAATTGTAGTTGATTTATGAAGTGAGCCAGTACGTGTTCACTGCAGCCCCACTGCTTTTTCTGCTCAACAACCTGCCACCTGTTGGTGCTTCTAAACTGCAGAAGTCTCTGAGTTTGAGCTAAATACCTCAAACTCTGTGAGAGCAGTAATTTCAAGGAGGAAAACACTGTCTCTGCCTTTTGTTATAGCTTCTGCTGGTAGCAAAAGCAACCTTCTAAGTTTGCAAATCACCGAAAGAGACACCCTTTTTTTCAGAAGCTTCTGTTTTTCTAAAAGGTCGGACTTTGGGGCTGAGATTAGCCCTGTGAATCTGGGAATGTGAAGTTTCACCCCATGGCTGAAAAGTCAGACTGAAAATGTTTTATGAAGCCTTAAATGGCAGTGGGGAAAGATAAATAACAGGTGAGCCTCAGTCTTTAGTCACAGTTAGAATTAAACCAGGTGTGTTTTTGCATGTAAACATATCTCCTGATAGATGTAATTGAGCAAACTGACCACTGTGTGTGTTTTTAATGTATGATATCAAGAGGGCAGACGCTCCTTTTGCTGCTAGATCTATCGGTCCCTGGTCTTTCTTCACAGCTTTACAAACACAAATGCCCTGTGGGTCAGACCACTGGTGCACTTGCTCTTGGTGGAGATTCGAGTTGGGTGTTTAGGGAGAGAGCACGAGCCCAGCCGTTTTCTGCAATCCTTTCCGCTCAACCTCCCCAGCATCCACAGCTGTTGTACCCAGGATGTTAGGGAGCGCATTTATGGGCCTTGTTGTTTGAGAATTTATCTCATCCCTTGTTGGACCCACTGATACTGTTTGCCTGGCAGCCTCCTCCAAGTTCTAGAGGTGTACTACCCCCTGCATAAAGCAGTGCTTTCTTATATGTGTTTTATAATGATTTATCTTTGCAACACCCCCAGGAAGAAGAGCATATTCGTGCTGGTTTGACAGAAGGGGAAGATTAGGGGGTTTGTTTCCAAAAGTACTCGCTAATAGTGGATGTCTCATGCATGAGTTTGTCTAATGTGAGGCATTTGAGGCTTGACTTTTTCAGATGCCTGAACTGATTCCTATCCCAGATCAGTCATGCGTAATGATTAACACACAAATGAGGATCACTTGCGGTACTGTTTGATTTATTGACTGACCCATAATTAAATACCAATTCCGTGGCAAAGCAAGGGGAGGGCCAAACCTAGTTCTCCCCAGTCGTGGTCAACTTCCTTTTCTTGGAGGTTTGTGTATGGCTCTTCATTTATTACCTTGGGCAGCTGATGTCAAAAAGGGGCCGTAATAAAAGCTGGTACCATTCACCGATGTTCTCGACTTATCTGCTGAACAAAGAGTAGCGTTTCCCTGATCCAGGGAAAACTGCAGTGGAGTTCTACAGTGTAGAACTGTCTCTGTGGCATATACAGAAAGGTGTAGAATTAATATTGCCGGTTGCCCCCAGCATCTCAAAAACTGTCTTAGGGTTCCCAAATATGCCGCATTCCCTAATTCTCGGTATTTCAAAACCTGAACCACCACAATATCCCCATCAAAATAATGGGGGGAAAAAAGTGCTCTCGTTCTCCCGGG
>NW_010262114.1:4090-5945 GCF_000690775.1 Eurypyga helias | reverse complement strand
CTGGATGGGAAGCAGAGTCTTGGTTGGTGTGATAGTGTTGCTTGTGCACTGTTGTGGTAGCAATTGGCTGGTCTGCAACCTTTAGCAATCCCACAACAGAAGAGTCCTCTGAGAGACCAGGCAAGACAGACAGCTGTCTAATGCCCTCAGTCTCTAAAGCAGCTATCCCAAAAGCCCACCGGTACCATTTTCGGTCCTTAAAATACCCTCTCTTGAGATAGTCAGTGCCAAGGATGCACGGGGCATCTGAGCCAGTCACAATGGGGTGTTTTAGCCCCTCCTTCCCAGTCAGGCATATTTCAGCCTCCAACACAGTCAGTTGCTGAGAGCCCCCAGTCACACCAGAAATGCTGATTGGCTGTACCCCTTTGTAGCCTGATGGCATGAGGGTACACTCTGTACCTGTGTCCACTAGAGCTCTAATTCTGCCGCTCTGATGTGCCAGGCCATCAAATCCACACAGTCTAGTAAACATGGTTTCCACCTGGCTGGTGGCAGGGCCCCTCTAATTATAGACGTGCCTCACTCATGAATTGGAGGAATGGATTACTGGTCGTGTCAGATCATTCATCCTGTTTGGTTACAGAAACAGTAATTTTCCTGGAAGAATCCCCACTGGTGAATTTTTTCCTTTTCAATTCACATACTTGTTCCTCTAGAAACGAGGTAAGTTTTCCATCCCACCTCCTCATGTGCTCTCTGTGGTCTCGCAGGTAAAACTACAGGGTACTCCGTGATGGATACGTGTTTTATTCCCTTTTTTGAGCAGAGGAATGCTTACTCCTGCTAGCCAAGATACTGGCTCGTGCAGGTGGGGAGCAGAGCATCTCTCTGAATTGCTTAAACTCCTGGGACCATCTCTCTACAGCTGAGACACAGACCTATATGATAAAAGAGAGTCTTTACTCATATTCCTGGAATCAGTGAATCATCTCATCCACTGTCAGTGCCTCATCCTTTTTCCATGTTATTATTGCAAGCACACTGTCATATGAGGATCGTGCACTCTACATTAATTTTCACCACATGGGTCGTGTGCATCTGGACTCCATCTGGATCTGTGGGTAACCGTGTGTTGTTGGGATCAGGATAAACTATAGGATAAACTAGCACAGCTAGTCTCGTAAACCTACAGGGTACTCCGTTATGTATACGTGTTTTATTCCCTTTTTTGAGCAGAGGAATGCTAACTCCTGCTAGCCAAGATACTGGCTCGTGCAGGGGGGGGGCAGAGCATCTCTCTGAATTGCTTAAACTCCTGGGACCATCTCTCTACAGCTGAGACACAGACCTATATGATAAAAGAGAGTCTTTACTCATATTCCTGGAATCAGTGAATCATCTCATCCACTGTCAGTGCCTCATCCTTTTTCCATGTTATTATTGCAAGCACACTGTCATATGAGGATCGTGCACTCTACATTAATTTTCACCACATGGGTCGTGTGCATCTGGACTCCATCTGGATCTGTGGGTAACCGTGTGTTGTTGGGATCAGGATAAACTATAGGATAAACTAGCACAGCTAGTCTCCTCAGTACCTTCCTCCATGGTGGTCCTTAACGCTGGTCAGGAGTCATCTCCAGAGGCTTACATTTTGTGTCATTCTTCCAATTGCTTTGTGAATGCTTCCGTCTCTATCAAGTGACCCCAGCTGCTTGGCTTCTCTATCCTCTAATGCTATGCTACTGGCCCTGTTACCCCAGGAGCAGATCAGCCAGGTATATGTTCACCTGGACAACAGCTAAAGTCTCTATGGACATACCGTAGCTCCCTCAGGGATAAAGATCATGTGGTTCCTACTGCTTCATCCTCTGCCTCTGACTGTTAGGATGGCCCTGCTCCCCTCTCATTC
>NW_010262114.1:822-4027 GCF_000690775.1 Eurypyga helias | reverse complement strand
GTCCATCTCTTTTTCTGTATTGGGGCCACTGACACTGCTGCTGGTTGACACTGACAGTGGCACTGACATATGGGGGATTGTAAAAGTGGAGCCACGTTGGGAGGTGGACTTGCTGCATTGGGAGGAGGCATGGCCACAGTGGGAGGAGACGTGGCCACAGTGGGAGGTGACATATCTGTAGTTTCAGCCATGCGGGCTCAGGCTGCTGCCCTGCCCACTGCCTGGATCCACACCACCCCCTTGGCATTAGGGCGATTCGGGTGGCTGCACAGAGCCTGCCTCTGGGCCAAGCACCAGTTGCAGATGGGACAGCATTGCCAAACAGTTCTTCAACTTTACACACTGGAGGGAAGGGATGCCATCCAGAGGGACCTAGGAAGGCTGGAGAAGTGGGCCACTGCCAACCTCATGGAGTTCAACAAGGCCAAGGGCAAGGTCCTGCACCTGGGTCAGAGCAATCCCAAATACAAGTGCAGGCTGGGTGGAGAGTGGATCGAGAACAGCCCTGAGGAGAAGGACTTGGGGGTGCTGGTGGATGAAAAGCTGGACATGAGCTGGCAGACCAGAAAGCCAACTGTATCCTGGCCTGTATCCAGGGAAGTGTGACCAGCAGGTCAAGGGAGGGGATTTTCTCCCTCTGGTCTGCTCTTGTGAGATCCCACCTGCAGTCCTCAGGTGGAGCCCTTAACATCAGAAGGATATTGACCAGCTGGAGTGAGTCCAGAGGAGGCCATGAAGATGCTCCGAGGGCTGGAGCCCCTCTGCCATGGGGACAGGCTGAGAGATTCTAAGATCACGAGAACATTCAGAAACAAGCTGATCCCCAACCACAGGTCACCCCAAGACCATGAAAAATGTCTAAAATACTGATACACTTTTGCAATTGGCCCAAGGATGAGGGGGAAAATTGGAAGACTTTCTCCAAATCCAACCCAGCACTGAATAGTCTCTTCTGTATATGCTGAGTCCCTGAGGAGAAAAAGGGAGAGGTGTAATTATTGAAAGCCTCCAGGAGATAACTCATGAAGTACCAGGGTGCTGACAGTATTAAATACAGATACAGATAGAGGATTCCTCTCAACACCACTAAAAACACCAACCATTGTAACAAAACCCTTCAACCCGGTTCAGGCATGTAAGATCAGGATAATAAGGAACACATAAGGCAGTAGGTCCCACCATTTTGTTACCAACTTAAAGAGCCTCCGAACTCAACATCTTGACCAGCCACCACCACGTTGCTATACCAAATACTTAGTACACATTAATCAGATCTGTCCTTATCTCAACTCTCTGAGCTCAACCTTGTAAAGTTGAGATAAGAACTATTTAATAATTGAATATTAATGAAAATTATAATGATACTACTAATACTGGAAATACTACTACTACTAAGTAATTAAAATAATAGAAAATAGAACATATGATACAATTGCTCACCATGAGCCGATCAACATACGGCCAGGTCCTGAGTAGTGAGAGTCTGTGTCCAAGAGTAACCACACAACTGGGAAAAACCAGCCGACCCACAACCCCCTAATGGATGAGCCCACCCAAACGGCTAACAATTGCACCAAGCCCCTAACAAAAGAGATAATGACCCAGCTACCAAGCTAGCCAAAATTTTAATGGCCCTCCAAGGTCATTTCCCACCTCAGAACTTCCCATGTGCACTGAGCCTGACTTACCATGGAATGAAACACTTCCTCGGCACAGGGAAGCACAGGGACTTCCTAAAAATTTCTGTCTGAAGCATGAATTCACATTGATGTGGCCATCAGCAGTCAGATGAAAAGCAAATGTCTAAAAAGACCTTTAGCAAAGATGACAGATGATTCTGTTAATTGAGGGGAAGGTGCGTACTGAAAAACATGAATATAGACCCACTTCCTTTTAACATCATTAGTAGTCTGGAGGAGGGAGAAAGCAGCAGGGTAAATTAGCCTGCAGATATCAGGACATTTTTGGAAGCTGCGTATGCATGGAGAATTTCAGCAACTTGAACACAATTGAAACACTGGCCTTGAACTGAGAATAAGTACTAAGAATTTGAAATACAATTTAAAATGTCCTTAAAGAGCAAGAGAAAGATGGCAAATCAAAGGTAAATTATCCAAAGGATAATCAGTCCAGGTACATAGTTAGAACACATAATTGGACAGCACGTTGGAACCAGTGTCCAAGGACAGATGTGCAAATACAGAGCTTCAGTGACAGAGATGAACGTGAGAGCCAGAGGAAAGTCTCATGCTGTTACCCACTCACTGAAATGGAGACACACACTGGAGGATGAAGATTTCACTGTCTGTGGAAAATGTGATGCCAGGCCCTATAAAGGGTGTTTTATTTGGCCTAACACATGAGGAATCCTGAGGTTTTCCATTTCAACAGAGATTTCAAACAGGAGACCAAAATATAGGCTACTTGCAAAACCCTGCTGAATGTGCTTCATATTCAGGTACAATTTTAGAAAAGAATAGTTCCAGTTGGAAAGGACCTACAACAATCATCTAGTCCAACCGTCTGACCACTTCAGGGCTGACCAAAAGGTAATGCAAATTATTAAGGGCATTGTCCAAATGCACTTAAACAGTGACAGCACTGGGGCATCGACCACCACTCTAGGAAGCCCATTCCAGTGTCTGACCGCCCTCGCAGTAAAGACAGATTTCCTAATGTCAAGTCTAAACCTCCCCTGATGCAGCTTTAAACCGTTCCCATGTGTCCTATCACTGGATCCCAGGGAGAAGAGACCAGCACCTCCCTCTCCACCTCCCCTCCTCAGGAAGCTGTAGAGAGCAAGGAGGTCGCCCCTCAGTCTCCTTTTCTGCAAACCAGACAAACCCAAAGTCCTCAGCCGCTCCTCACGGGACGTGGCTTCTTTCACCAGGTTTGTTGCCCTGCCCTAGACACACTCAAGGACCTTCACATCCTAAAACCGTGGGGCCCAGCACCGCACACAGCACCCAAGGAGAGGCGGCACCAATGCCGAATAGAGCAGGATGATCACCTCCTTTGACTGGCTGGTTGTACGGTGTTGGCTGCACCCCAGGATGCCGTCTGCCCTCTTGGCTGCCAGGGCAAACTGCTGACTCCTCCTGAGCCTGTGGTCAACCAGCACACCCAGATCCCTTTCTGTAGGGCTGCTCTCCAGCCACTCCTCTCCCAGCTTATACTTGTGTCTCGTGTTACTCTGTCCCAGGTC
>NW_010262114.1:0-628 GCF_000690775.1 Eurypyga helias | reverse complement strand
GGGCGGCCCCCCCCCCAGCCACTCCTCTCCCAGCTTATACTTGTGTCTCGTGTTACTCTGTCCCAGGTACAGAATCTGGCATTTGTTCTAAATTTCATGCCACTGATGGTTTCTCAATGCTCCAATCTCTCCAGATCCCTCTGCAAGGCCTCTTGTCCCGGCAGAGAGTCAACAGCACCTCCCAGTTTAATACCGACAGCAAACTTGCTAATGGTGAACTCAACTCCTGCATCCAGATCACTGATAATTATGTTGAACAGAACTGGCCCTGGAGGGAACCCTGAGGAACACCGCTGATGACCAGTCACCAGACAGATTTAGCCCCATTCATTAAAACTCTTGGATGTTTTCCATTCTGCCAGTTCTTCACCCAGCACACCATGTACCTGCTCAACTCACAGTATCAAAAGCCTTACTAAAATACAGAAAAATGACATCCACTGCCTTGCCTTCATTCACTAGGTGGGTGACTTTTTATTTTAGAAAGATATATCAATTAGAAAGGATGTACCTTTTGTGAACCCATGTTGACTGTTCCTTACGATTGCATTGTTCTTTACATACCTTTCAATAGCACCCAGTATGATCTTCTCCTCCATAATTTTTCCAGGTTCTGAGGTTAGACTAA
>NW_010262113.1:5344-6231 GCF_000690775.1 Eurypyga helias | reverse complement strand
AAATAGATGCCCAGAGCCTGGAGGATGATGGGTCAGCAGGAGGGCACCTAAAGGAACACCACAAAGGAATTCCAGCCAGTATGTCAGCATCACCAGTGGCCCAGCTTAAGTGCCTCTACGCAAACACATGTAGCAGGGGGAATAAATAGAGTAGTTAGACGTGTTTGTGCCTGCAGGGTTGTGATCTTCTGGCATCATGGACATGTGGTGGGATGGCTCCTATGGTTATCCCTGGTTACCCAGTATAGGGAGAAGGCTGAGGTACTCAGCTACTTGTTTGCCTCAGTCTTCACTGACAGGTGCTGCAGCCACACCTCCCAACACACAGAAGGTGAAAGCAGGGACTGAGAGAATGAAGAACCACCTGCTCACTGTAGGAGCAGTGGAGGTTTGAGATCATCTAATAAATCTGAAGGAGCACAAGTCCATGGGTCCTGATGAGGTCCATCTGTGGGTCCTGAGGGGACTGATGGATGAAGTTGCCAAGCTACTATCCATCATATTTGAGAAGTCGTGGCAGTCCAGTGAAGGTCCCACTGACTGGAAAAGGGGAAACAGAACCCCCTTTTTAAAAAAAGGAAAAAAGGGAGACTAGATCATCTAATAAATCTGAAGGAGCACAAGTCCATGGGTCCTGATGAGGTCCATCTGTGGGTCCTGAGGGGACTGATGGATGAAGTTGCCAAGCTACTATCCATCATATTTGAGAAGTCGTGGCAGTCCAGTGAAGGTCCCACTGACTGGAAAAGGGGAAACAGAACCCCCTTTTTAAAAAAAGGAAAAAAGGGAGACTTGAGGAACTACAGGCCAGTCAGTCTCACCTCTGTGCCCGGCAAGATTATGGAGCAGATCCTCCTGGAAACTCTGCTAAAGCACGTGGGAAATAA
>NW_010262113.1:0-4326 GCF_000690775.1 Eurypyga helias | reverse complement strand
AGCATGTGGGAAATAAGGTGATTGGTGACAGCCAACATGGCTTCAATGAGGGGAAATCGTGACTGACAAATTTGGTGGCTGTCTATTGATGGGGTTACAGTGTTGGTGGGTAAGGGAAGAGTCACTGACATCATCTACCTGGAACTTGTGCAAAGCATTTGACACGACATACTTGTCTCTAAATTAGAGACACATGGATTTGACAGGTGCACCACGTGGTGAATAAGGATTTGGCTGGATGGCTGGTCTCAGTTGTGGTCAACGGCTTGGTGGCCTCCACTTCAACAGTGATGAGTGGCGTTCCTCTGGGATTGGTGTTAAGACCAGCACTGTTCAACATCTTGTCAGCAACATGGATGGTGGGATTGAGTGTATCCTCAGCAATTTGCTGACTACACCCAGCTATGTGGCGCGGTCGACATGCTGGAGGGAAGGGATGCCATCCACAGGGACCTGGACAGGCCAGAGAGGTGGGCCACTGCCAACCTCATGGAGTTCAACAAGGCCAAGTGCAAGGTCCTGCACCTGGGTCAGGGCAATCCGAAGCACAAGTACAGGCTGGGTGGAGAATGGGTTGAGAGCAGCCCTGAGGAAAAGCACCTGGGGGTGCTGATTGATGAGAAACTCAGCATGAGCCGGCAATGTGTGCTTGCAGCCCAGAAACTCAACCCTATCCTGTGCTTTATCTAGAGAATCATGGCCAACAGGTCAAGACGAGATTCACCCCCTCTGCTCTGTTCTTGGGAGACCTCACCTGCAGGACTGTGTCCAGCTCTAGGGACTCCAGCTTTGGAAGGACAAGGACCTGTTGGAGCGAGTTCAGGGAAGGCCATAGAGATGCTCCGAGGGCTGGAGCCCCTCTGCTATGGGGGCAGGCTGGGAGAGTTGGGCTTGTTCAGCCTGGAGAAGAGAAGGCTCCGGGGAGACCTTATAGCACCTTCCAGTGCCTGAAGGGGCTACAAGGAAGCTGGGGGGGACTTTTTACAAGGGCCTGTAGTGACAGGACAAGGGGCAATGGGTTTAAATTGAAAGTGGAGAGATTTAGATTAGATATCAGGAAGAAGTTCTTCCCAGAGAGGGTGGTGGGGCACTGGGACAGGTTGCCCAGAGAAGCTGTGGATGCCCCATCCCTGGGAGTGGCCAAGGCCAGGCTGGATGAGGCTTGGAGCAGCCTGGTCTGGTGGAAGGTGTCCCTGCCCATATCAGGGGGGTTGGAACTGGATGATCTTTAAGGTCCCTTCCAACCCAACCCATTCTGTGATTCTACAAAGTGACTAGTTCTACAAGGGGTGGTTTTCCTTGTTGCCTTATACCGGCACATAGATAATGCTTTTACCTGTCTCTTTTGATGAAAGTCTGGGTAGGTGTTTGTCCAGCATTGGCTATGATCACAGTTTATTATAGAAACTTCCTTTATCTGCCCAGATGATAGGTGATGTGAATATTTGTTAAGCAAATTAAAAAAAAGAAAAAAAGCACAGCTGCTGGTAATTCTGGCTCGCTACTTATCAGCTGTCCTTCAAGTATTCTTCCAGATCATTTCATATGACTTCAAGCTACGTATTGCACATAAATTATCTGTCTGCATTAGATGCAAATTACAACTTTTAATGCATAGAGTTTTAGAGTGTAAAATATGTCTTTAAACTACACAGTCTGTATCCTGAACAAATATAGCAGATCCCAAACCTCTTCAAAGATGTTTTTTGTGTTGTTTGTTGGTTTTGTTTGTTTGTTTTTAGTATTTGGTATTGTAATTAGGAATAGGTATTGAAAGCCCTGGTTGACAACATAAGCTTTTGTTTTGTAAATTAGTTAGGAATAATGACTTTGAAAGAAAAAAAAAAAAGCACTTATTAAATCCAGAGAGATGGAGGTTTTGTGTAAAATGGTGTTAAAACTTCTTGTAACAACGGATTTTATTTTATAGTTTAAGGTTTTATTTACCTTTTGTGACATTGTAAAAACTCATTATCTTTGTCTCTCCCAATCTCCACACTAAAGCTGAGATAAGGAAGCCTAAAGTATTTTTTAACAAACATGGTCTTTTAACTCTCAGTAACAGTCACTATTTTAACGCTTTGATAAGAACATTTGTATTCAATACACAGGAGAATATTGGGATGTGCTTAGAAATAATTGTTCCCTGTCTAGATTTCCCAAGAATGCCTGTGCGGGCTGGTTCAGCTGAGATCTTCTGGGAACCAGGGTAGCAGCTACCTTCATCCGTGACACAGTTTATTAGATTTCCCCTGCTTCCCCCCGTTAAGATACTGTTACAGAGTTACCTGATATGTGGTGACAGTAGATTAACATAAGTGCCTTACTAATCGCTGCACTTCATTTTAAAGCTGGTTTCACAGCTCTACAGTCACACCTGTAGATGCACTGAAATCCTCTCTTCACCAGTCAGGCAGAAAGCAGGCAGAAAGTGCTTTGTGTCTGGGCTCATGAACGTTTTTATTTCTTCTAGCTTGTATCTTCTACCATACCTGTTCCTTTATGGGGCTCATAACAAGCCAGGAAAGAAATGGTTAAAGTGGGAAATGCAAGATTTGGTCCAGTCATTGCACCACCAAAAAGTAGCACTGCAGTGAAGCCCGGTTCCCATTCATTGCAATGTCACTAGGTGGTACTGCAGAGTAGGAAAACACCCAAAGTGCAAATTTTGTCCAAATTCAGGATGTATAGGGAGAACTTTAACCAACAACAAATATACTTCCTTGAGCAAAAAGAAAGCTTGGTTGACACTTCAGAAATGCCCTTCATACTGCTCTGTTTCTTTTCAGCTGAGGCACACATGGAACCATGTTCCAAAACATTGAGTCATTAGTTCTGTAACTTCATTTTTTACATTTCATCAATTCAGATAAAAGCTTTGCTTTTGGTTTTGGTTAACCTGTCATTTTTTAGCTGTATTCCCTAGGACTATGATGTCTTTGTGGCCCTGTTGGTGTGTGCAGTTTAAAACTTTGCCTACATGGCCCAGAGGTGCTTCTTAGCACAAGATGTGCTTCAGATGTGGTGTGTAGTGAATGTCATGTGGTGATTTTTCATTGCAAGATCATCAAAGAGCAAGCCCAGAGTTCATCAAAGGCTGGAATATGTGGTTTAAAGTCGAACCGTAGAAGTTGACATGGTTGGTGAGATTTCTTTGGGAAAGGTGGTTTCAGAATCATGCCAAGAGCACTGTGGCCTGTCCCGTAGGCTTTGCTGCCCGGGAGAAGGCCATGCAGTGCAGCCAAGGCAGCAGCACTCTGGTCACTGCTCTGCATCTCTGGCAAGGGGTGGCCGCTGTCGCCAGGCTGCTGTTCTGCCGAGCAGAGCTTCGCACTGAAGGAAGCCTCTGGGACCTGAGCTGGTGGAGGGCCCTACAAACCTGGTGGTGAGTTTGAGCCATATGATTGTACTGCATAGATATTTGAGAAAAGATATCATCTTTTAATTATCTACAGTGCAGTATTTTGGTGAAAGTCTAGTTGATTTGGGGTTTTTTTAAAAGAAAAGAGTAGATTTTTTCCTTTTACTGGCTTCAGCAGCAACCGTCAGTGTAATCCAAAGGCTTTAATACATTCTTCACTGTTGCTGTGGCTCATTCTGATGAGGGCTTTTAGGGATTTTTCTGTAATAACTCCTGAATCCTTTTCCTGGTCATTATATTGCAGCTCCATTTCACTTGGCAGAGATTCTCTCACTGGGTTTTATTGTTTCAGGACCTGTGGTCTGTGGTGATCAAGTAACAGAAAACTTCACTCTTCCTCTCCCTTCGGTCTAAAAGTTGAGAGATCTGCTTTGGAGTTTTATAATGTGGCTGTTAGGAGAAATGGGTGAGAAAAAGAGTGCGAGGCTGGAAACAAAACTTCCCAGCACAGTCAAGACATAATTAAAAGCATTACCATGCCCTTTAACAGCTAAATGTGAGAGAATAATTCAAAATTAATCATTTAGTCAAGAAAATCAGCTACTTTTTCACTGTGTAGGAATGTGGGAACAGCTGCTAATTCAGTTGTTTAATTCACTAGTTTAATTTCCATCAGGAGGAACTGAAATAGCATCTTAGTTCATAAAACACTCATTGCTAGACTGCACCATGTGATAAACCTGACCATAGTGATATCAATGTAAAACATGGATGAGTCTTGCATTTTCTTATGATGTGAATGTAATGCTGCCTAGAACAAAAGAAGATTTGAGCAAGTTTTATGCTCTTTCCTTTTTGCAAGGTCTGTGGCTCTCTGTAGTCCTAGGTGGTTGCTCTGCCACCCAAATCCTGCTACAGTGAAAGAGAAAATAAAGTGTCTAACCTGATTGGGATTTCATAGAATC